>NC_045455.1:88288002-88449448 GCF_002776525.5 Piliocolobus tephrosceles
CGCCTGGCCTAATATAGACTTAAGATTCGCACATTTTACTTGGTGTGGTGGTACATGCCTATAATCCCAGCTACTTGGGAGGCTGAGGTAGGATGATTGCTTGAGTCCTGGGCAACATGGCAAAATGCAGACTTAAAAAAAAAAAAAAAAGTTTTGCACAGTTTTTTTGTGTGTTTAAATTCCACCTCAAAAGCCAAATGTAAACAAATGGGGAGCTTCAGTTGATATGCATTCTGTCATATTTAGAAGTGTACTGACTTCTGCATTTACTTTGAAGATCATGAAGTGATAAAACAGGGAAGGATGAGGAGATATGTGACAAAGCACATATAGTTAAATCTTAATGGTAGACTTGTAAAATACAAGTGTTTACCCTGAAAATGTTGAACTTTTCAGTGTGTTTGAAAATGTTCATAGTAAATTGTTGGGAAGGTCAGGTGCAGTGGTTCAACATGCCTATAATCCTAGCTACTCGGGAAGCTGAGGTGGGAGGATCGCTTGAGCCCGGGAGTTCAAGACTACAGTGAGCTATGATTATAGCACTACACTCCACCCTACATGACAGAACTGAGACCCTGTCTCTAAAAATAAAAATTTTAAAAATTTTTTGGGAAAATATTAGTAATAGAACTTTTCATTGTCCTTGCATGATACATTATTTTACAAACTTTATTTTGTTTCTCTTTGCTTCAATGATATTTATGAGCTTGTGGCTGCCAATTTTTGAGAACTTAACTATACTGTTAATTACACCAAATCATAGCCTTATTTGAGGAGTTAGAATTTGGAGAAGTATCATTCTAGTTTATTAATGTGGTTGTCTTTCTTTGGGGCTATTGTCAGTTTACTCAGCAATGTCTGCAGATAGAGTGATATAAATCATGTGGCTTCTGTGGAATTGCATCACATGTTGCTTATATAATGCCTTTCTTGTTTTTTCTTTAATGATGGGGAGGAGGGAGGGAACAGTTAAGACTTTCTTAATTTCAGGTTCTGCTGAATGTGGACTTTGAAATTAGATGAACTAGAGTTTGAATCCCATTCCAATCACTGATAGCCTAGTTTTTTTTTAATCCCTTGGATCCCCATTTTTCTCATCTATAAAATGGTAATAGTGATGGTAACTACTTCATAGGGTTTGTTGGAAAGATTAAATGAAATACTGCTTGTAAAGCAATTAGTAGAATGTCCAGCATGTAGTAATAGCGAATAAATTGAGCTGTGAAGGAATCAGTCACTGAAAATGGACTTTATAAGACTCTTCCAGATTGTTTGAGTATCAACTGAAGCAGTCAAGTAATATGCTTAAAGGAAGATAAGCCATACATCAGGCTTATCAGTGTTAAGCCACTTTATTTAGTCTGTGTGATTCTGGGAAGGTTGACTTGAGGCCTTGTTGCAGAAGTGACCCAGTTCTGGCCCATTAAAGCGTCACATGTCCCTGGCTACCGTGATTGGTTCAGTGTAGCCGATGACCAAGCCAGCCATTAGAAATAGGAAGATATAATTCTGGGGCATTTGTTGGCAATATTGTGGAAGCAGAACATGGGGTCTAGCACTGTGCCCCTAAAACTGCTGGGAACTAGCTGCCACATGAAGCCTGAGAATGAACCCAATCTAGAGGAAGCAGGGTTGGGAGAAAGCCCCGAGTCAGTCACACGAATCTTATTTTTTACTTAAGCCACTTTCAGTCAGGGTTTCCATCATTTGCAGCTGAAAGAATTCTACACACAGTTGCTCACCTAATATGTTATATATTAACGCTTCCTACTGATTTCTTTACTTACTGAGTGATTCTGCAGTTATGTTTCTGTACCGTATATGTTTTGCATGTATAGTGGTTAGATTTTATATTCTTTGAGGAAACGACTTAACTCCTGATGTGATGCTTTTCATCCCCATTGGAATATCTGTACCCGTGTTGTCCAAAACAAGACACTAGCCTTTTGCTGACATTGGGTTTGAAATGTGGCTAGTCCCAACTGAAAAGTGATGTGAGTGTAAAATGTACACTGGATTTCAGAAACCTAATACGACCAAAGAATGGGATCGTTTTGTGTCATTGGCTAGGAAATGTCTTTGTAGTAGACTAAGCTCTGTGAGCTCTCCAAAGTAACCCTATCCTCCGATGCAGTGCCTGGCATGCAGCAGATAACCAACACGTATTTGTTGAATGAGTCATGAATTTTCTGGTACGTAGCTGATGTGCCTGTTATGTGCCATGCTGGTTAACTGATAGGGGAAAACAAGATAAAGTGGTTTTAAAAAATGTATTATTCTTTACTCTTAGGTTTTCTTCATCTAGGCTGTTTCCATGGAAACAGCAACCAAAAGATTTTCAGGATTGGCGTAATACTCTTTGGGTGATATTTGCTGCCATTGTTAGCCAAGACCCACAAGTTTAAATATTTAGATGTATGTTTCTTAAGTTTGAGATCCAAAGTGTAAAAGTTTGATGTGAGAGAAAGTTGCTGAATATTTGCCTTTTTGGGGTGCCTTTGAAATTCGTCCCTTCCATTAAAATAATCTGGAGGAAAGTAAAAGAGTTGCCAAAGTACAGGTGCTATTCTGTTCTTACAAAATACCTTTGTTGTTGCTTGTTTTTTACTTTACATTGTCTATCCCTAACTTACTTCCTAATTACAGCTTTGTAAATATGGATCGCTAATTGACCTTTACCTGGTTAGAACATTCGTATATTGTCTGTAACATAAGTGAATTTCTTTTGCTAGAATCATAAGTTCAGATTGCAATGAGGATGCTAGTAGATAAAGATAGAGGTAGTTATATCCCAAATTATTCAGATCACGTAGAGCCATTGGCAAGAAAAACCAAGTGGGATTCCAGATCTTGAGGCACTAATTTACAAAGTGGTGGTCAGTCGCCTTAGAAGACAGTGTTGTCCCAATGAGTAAACAAAGGCACCTTTTGGTATCTGTATCTTAAAGCCCTAGGAGAAAAGCTTCAAGCTTGGTTAAAACATTTCTGTATAGACCCTTTTGTATACAAAGGTTGCATTCAAAGCACTGTACAAATTTTGTGTGCCATGACAAATGTAAGTGAATGTTTTCCAAGCAGCTTTGAGAGAGATTGATGGGCAACTCAGAATTTGAGATGCTATTCAGTTTTATGTTCATTCAAATTGATTTTGATATCTGAACACAGAAGCATATAATTATTTGAATTTTATGGATATAAAAAGTAGTGTCAATTTTGAAGCCTCCATTTTATTACAGTAAAAATTAAAAGTGAAAATACAAAATTGTGGCAAATTTTTTGTGTGACTAAGAAATGAGGTCCATCTAGCATTTTGGCCCCCATGTAGATGGCAATATATGTTTTCTTCTGGAAAGTTAACGATAGAGGGTAACTTACCCTTGGATCTGTCATTCACTTGTTTATGTAAACATATGTATGTGTATATGTACATGTATGTGTATGTATGTACTGTGTATGTATAGGTATGTATATATTTCGGTCTGTGCGGCCTGCTCATATTTACTATACTTTAAGTACTAGGTACAGCTTATGCTTTAAAATTAAAGCTCTGGAATCAGACTGCCTGATTTGAATCATGTTTCCATCCCTTATTAGCTTTAGATCTTGGGCCTTACTCTCAGTTTCCTCATCTGAAAAGTGGAGAGGAATGTGAGAATAGTATCCAACTCAGGGTTATCTTAAGGATTAAATCTGTTAATTCTCCATCTTGGTTGATACTGTGCCTGATATCAAGTAAGTTCTAAATAAATGATAGCTATTATAGTTCCGTCTCCAAATCTATTCCCTTTATATGTCAAAATTGACCCCATGGGTTAATCCCTGTTTAATTTAGACTGTGTATGATTTTGTGACTTCGGTCTCATCCCCTTTTGTTTAATAAAAATCCTAATATTCTGTCCTTGTCCTGTGTTCTTGTTTTTTCACTTCTAATTTTAGAGGCCTAGGTCTCAACCTTTTTCTAGCTGCACTGTTTTTCTTTAGGTAATTGGACTTTGATGTTTCAGCCAGATGTGGGCTGTAGGTGTTGATCATGTCTTTTTTTTTTTAAACAGTGCTGAGACCCTTACCCGCTCCGACCCCTAAGTGATGTGCTGGAATGAGCTGGAAGAAGCTTTGTAGATTGTTTAGCACAGTGCCCCAGTTTTTCAAAGCAGAAGGTTAGGGCCTGAGGCTGCAGCTCCTGCTGATGATGGACATTTGTTGTAAATTGAAAGACATTTTATTTCTCAACAGTACAGTTTATAGAGTAAAATAGTAAATGGATTATTAAGTTTTGGCTTTTGGAGATACCAGGAAATTCTTATATTTATGAGAAACTACTTTTGAATTGTAGGGAATATAGGTATATTTAATGGGAAATATGAAGAAAGTTCCCTTGTAATTCTCTTTTCTTTGATATGTCTATGCTTTCTTACCCTCTTGCTTCTTTCTCTCTTTTAAAACTTTTATATACTAAAATGTTGCTCAAAGCCATTCCTCCTTTGACTGTTCATAGGGATTACCTTAGTTCAGGCTCTCATTACCAGTCATCTTGGTCACTGCAGTAACTTTCTGTTTTACCCCGCCTTCATTATTGCCATAACTCTGCTGCCAGAGTTGCCTACCCAGACACATGGATCTAGTCACATCATTTCTTAATTCAGGAACCCTCTCATTCTCTCTGTACCTAGTGCAGCCCCCAGACCCTCTTTTCTGTCCATCCACCGCCTTGCACGCATATACCCACATAGAGTGCATCAACTATTCCTGAAATACCAATTTTTAAAGCTGTTGTTCCTTGTTCCCCATAATTGCCCATTGAGAGTCCTCCTATTGTTTCTGAGCCAGTGTACTTCTCCCAAGAAACTTTTCCAAATTACTGCAATAGAAATTACTCTTTTCCCCATACTTGCATAACACTTTGCTTCTTTTATTCCACTTGACCCAGATATCCTTATATTGGATGTCTGCCTCTCCTATATGTCATAGCAGGACTTGTAAACTGCTGTGTTTCTCAAAGTATTGGCCTGTTTGAGTGCCATTTTTATTGTGAAATTAGGCAGATAGATTTCAATGAAGTTGGCCATCCACAAAAGGACAGATTGATTTCTGATAAGCATAGGCCTTAGAGGTTTTTCTCTCTAGAAGTAATCTATTGATAAAGAAGTTTATGATTGAGACTAGAGAAAACAGGGAGGCTAACGTAAGCCTTATTTTTTTTTTTTTTTTTTTTTTTGAGGGGAAAATGCCTACTTAGTGAAAGGCAACCTTCAGAAGCACTTTCTATTAGACACTTACGCAGGTGGGTTAAAGTTTACATAGAGACATCTAACTGTATGTTATGACATTGGGGGTAAACTGAGAAAACCTCTTTGTTAAGTTAACTCTATTCAATTATATTTCCTTGGCAGTGTCTTAAAGAGTCATTCCTTTAATGTTTAGCTTTGTCTTATTGTGTACAAATGTCCTTAGACAAAGGTATATTTTCATAAATCATATGCAGATCACTTGAGATTTTCTTACAGATTTTGTGAAAGATTTTGTTTGGAAAACATGGGTGAGAGTAAAGAACGTAATATTGAAACAGGAAGGGAAGAATGAAGAAAAAGAGATAAAAAGTTAAGAAAATAAAATTTGTGAAATGGAATTGGTTTAGGGTTGGCCGTATGTGTATGTTTAACATACACCTCCATGGGATCTTTTCCTGTTCACCATCTTTTCTGTTATAATTTGTTTTAGAAATAACGGTGATTTGGCTTTGTTAAAAACAAAGTTTATCATGATAAATAACGAATCTGTAAACAATTATAATTTAATACTGTATATTTACATCTCACTCAACTGTGAATGGTGCCATGTACAGTTTTGTGTGTATACATTTTGATGGATTTTAACTTTTTATAGTTTGTGTATGTCTTATGGTAGTAAATGACAAAATGTGCATATATTTTATGCATTCTTGACATACCTTTTTCTTAATTTTTTCAATATCTCTAGGCTATACTGTTCATCTGTGAGTTTTTTCAAATTGTCACGAATCTCCAAATAATTTTCTAATAAATTCATTGAAAAAAATCCACATATGTGTGAACCCATGCAGTTCAAGCCTGTGTTATTCAAAGGTCAGCTATACATGCAAAAGATGGTTGAGCACCATAGATACTTGTGTTTAATACCCTGCACTGAGGCCACCTACTTGTTCCTTTTCTGAGCCTCAGTGTTGGCTTCCTCTTAGCATATGGTTTCCAATAAGTTTGAGTATCTGAATACTCAGCCTACAGCAGATTAGCAGCAACAACTCTTAAGTATGTTGTTGGGGGGCAGGGAGAAAAGAGGATGAAGTAACAAGTGGCAGATACCATTAGGGGAGGTGGCAGAGAAACTAAAAAGTGGAGGATACTATCCAGGTACGAGAGACAGACTAACAAACATTGGAAACAGAGAGACTCGAATGGTTTAAATGAATGGTTTGAAGTGACAGCTGGCTAGGACACAGGGTTTTTGGGTTTGCGGGTGGACATAGAGACAGATATGATAGAGTCTTAGTTATTTGTTAAGAGATCACCTTTTGTGATGAGGAAGTGAAACTAGAGGCAATTAGAAGATAATTGGGAAGTAACAGGAACCTGAGTTAGAACAGAGGTAGTGGGAATAAGAATTCTAGAGACAAAATTGGTAGGATTGGTAAGGCAGGTAAAAGTTGAGGACTCATTTGTTCATTCATATTCCCTTTCCTCAGGTTTATTATTAACCACATACTCATGTCAGGCATGGGGGTATAGAGATGAATAACTAAGACTTGGTTTCTGTCTTTTAACAGCCGTTCAGTCTGTAGGGAAGACACATGCAAACAAGTGATTGCAAACCACTGCAGTGAGGCGCACGATAACTGTGATAAGTGGCGGTGGAAGGGACATAGTGAGAGCTTGTGTTTGGGTGGATTGGGAAGAGCTTCACAGCAGAGTTCGCCTGAGCTGGCCAGTAAATGGGTGGGGGTTCTGCAGGAAATGCCCTGGGTTCCAAAGTAGGAAAGGACATTCCAGGCAGGGAAGAGGATGCTGTGGTCAGGAAGTTGTAAATAATTTGGTGTGGCCAAAGCACAAATGTGTAGACTTGTGTCAGAAAGTGAAACTAGAGTCGGATCTGGGAAGGTTTGATTGCAAGGTTGAAGAATTTGGCTTTAATTTTGTAGAAGCAGTTGGGGACTACAGAAGAGTATTTAGGCAGGGAAAATAGTATCATTGCTTTTTGGATACTAGTGTTGTGACGGAAGGTAGGGCAGAAAAAAGACTGGAAAACCTTTTGAGTTTGCTAAAAGAGTAGATGCAACAAATAACTGAGAGTGGTGGTGGGAATGGAAGAAAGGGGAGGCCACATTCTGGAGGTGGAATCAAGGGGAACTTGGTGCCTAGGAATGGAAAATGAGGCAGGGAGTGAGAAAGAGAAACAGGGGATCCTCTGGTTCTAGTTATGGGACACTGGGAATATAGACGTGCTGTAAGGAAGCAGATCATTTAGAGGGAAATAAAGACCCAGTGTTTGAACACAAGTGTGAGGCAGATATACTTTAACAACTGGGAGAAAAATAAAGTTAGATCTATTCTCATACTGCATACTAACCAGAATAAAGTGATGATAAAAAATTTTTTATTATACGAACAAACTACACAAATGAAGAAAATAGCCGCAAATCTTTATCTCATCATTATGAAGAAGAGGATAAGAGTGGTGGAAGAACTCTTCAAAGGGGAAAATGGGTGGATTCAATTACATGAAAACTGACAGCGTCTTTATGCTGGTAGACAACTAAAAGGTGAACAGGAGGCTTGGGAGAGGTGATTGTAATAATGTGATAAAGGGTTGCTGTTTTAATATATTGAGTTCAAATCAATTGATAAAAACAGTACAATTCAATAAGAACTGGGGCTAAGGTTATAAACAGACACTTCACAAGATAACTAAGGATAATAATCGTATGTTTAATTTAGCTGGACTAAAAAAATGAAATATTTTCAACTATAAAATTTACAAAAAAAGAAAATCAGGCTTAGAACAATTTTGAAAAAGCACATTTATACATTGCTAGTGGGAATTCAAATTTTGTTCACCATTTTGGAGGGCAGTTTGGTAATGTAAATCTGAAGACTTCTTTTCACTTTGGCCCAACAATTTGACTTTTTTGGGGTTTGTCTAAAGGAAGTAATTGGACAGCTGTTACAAAAGAGTGATAGATAGGATGAGAACCAGAACAAGAATGGTATAATTTCAGCCAGCAGGCTGGGCGTGGTGACTCACACCTGTAATCCCAGCACTTTGGGAGGCGGAGGTGGGCAGATCACTTGAGGTCAGGAGTTTGAAACCAGCCTGACCAACAAGGCGAAACCTTGTCCCTACTTAAAAAAAAAAAAACAGGCGTGGTGGCAGGCGCCTGTAATCCCAGCTACTCAGGAGGCTGAGACAAGAGAATCGTTTGAACCCGGGAGGCGGAGGTTACGGTGAGCCAAGATTGCACCATTGCACTCCAGCCTAGGCAACAAGAGTGAAACGTCATCTCAAAAAAAAAAAAAAAAGTTTCAGGCAGCAGAGAGTTTCAAGTAGAGACGTCAGTGATATTGAAGAGAGATAAAGTAGTGTGTGGGTCTGAGACGAGCCATTAGGTTTAGCAGTTAGACATTCATAACCACAGTGAAACTAGTCTCATGGCTGATGGAGGTAGAAGCCCTTTTAGGTAAGGAGTTGACAACTGCAGCATGGTATTTTTCAAAACTGTTGGAAGTGAAATGGAGGTGAGGGAAAGGGTAACCATTGTAGAAGAATGATGTGTTTTTATTTTTAAAGTTGATAAGACATGAATGTTTTTGTACACAATGGGGAGAAAGTTAGAGATTGAAGGAAGATGAGATAAATGACAAAGGCTTCCAAAGGGATGAGCCCAGGTGGAGGAGAAACTAGCTTTTGGAAAGGAGAGGGAGAGATATGACAAAAGAAGAAAGGAATTAAGGATGTAGATAGATGCAAATCATAAACCTGTAAACATGGGGGTGAAAAATGTTTTGTTAATGGGGTGGAATGGTGTCACCTCTGATTGTCCACTTCCTACCAAAATACAAGATTTCCCCTTTTCATATAGCATATTTTCTCAAAAGAATTGTCTATACTCTTAACTCCTCCCTTCCAGTTCTCACTTGAACTCATTCCAGTGTCTCCACCAAAACTCTATTAAGGTCACCAATGAATTCATGCTTCTAAATCCAGTGCTTAATTCTCAGTCCTAATCTTATTTTACTTGCTTACAGGATTTGACACAGTTGATTATTTCTTCCTCCTTGGAACACTTTATCTCTTTCTCCATACAATACTCTCCTAATTTTCTTCCAGTCACGATGACCACTCCTCTCTGCCTGGTCCTCTTCATCCCTCAGAAAGGTGCCAAGGCAGAGTCCTGAATCAGCCCTTCTCTTGGCTGCTTACACTCATCCTCACTCTTTTAGGGATCTTTTTCAGTCTGATGACTTTTCATACCATCTTTACACCAGCGTCTCCTAATTTATATCATCTTCCCAGTCCTTGTCTTTGTACTGGACCTGTGTGTGCAACTGTTTATTCAGTGTCTCTTCTTAGCAATCTAACAGGCAGTCCAAATTTTACATATTCCAACCTAAGCATACCCGTTAAACCCGCTCTCTTACAGACTTGTGCATTTCAGTTATGCTAACCCCATCTTTCCAGTTGCTCAGATCAAAAATCTTGGTGTCAGCATTCTCAGCAAACTATCGCAAGAACAGAAAACCAAACACCTCATGTTTTCACTCATAAGTGGGAATTGAAAAACGAGAACACCTGGACACAGGAAGGGGAACATCACACACCGGGCCTGTTGTGGGGTTGGGGGACAGGGGAGGGACAGCATTAGGAGATACACATAATGTAAATGATGAGTTAATGGGTGCAGCACACCAACATGGCACATGTATACATATATAACAAACCTGCACGTTGTACACATGTACCCTAGAACTTAAAGTATAATAATAATAATAAAAAGAAATCTTGGTGTCACCCTTGACTTCTCCCCCTCCCATCAGCCCATGAACACGTTTTATTAATCAGCAAACTGTATTGGTTCTACCTTCAGAATATATCCAAACTTGAGTAATTTCTCACTATCTCGACTATGACCATCATGTCCAGTCTACCACCATCTGTGGCTCAGAATATTTCAGTAGGCTTTTAATTGCTCCTGCCTCTGACCCCTTCAGATTATTTTCAGCATAGCCAATGATCTGTTAAAATCTGACTCAGAGTAAAAACCAAAGTTTTTAAGGCCCTACAAGATTTAGTAAGCCCAGTTACCATTCTGATGTCTTGTCTTCTCTGAGCTTTCTTCGTTTTATCTGTGCTTGCCTCCTTACTGTTCTTTGAACACACCAGGGACATTCTCGCCTCAGGGCCATTGTACCTATCGTTTCATTTTTCTGTAACAAACATTTTTACACCAGATACCTGCATGGCTTTCTAGTTACACTTCTTTTTGGTTTTAAATTCAAATGCCACCTTCTCAGTGAGTTCTTCCTTGATCATGCTGTTTAAAATAGCTGTCCTTTGACTTCCCTACCTTGCTTTCTTTTGCTCTGTAAAACTTTTCAGCATCTAAAATACTGCATTTCATTTCTTCTTGTATATTGTCTATCCTCCACACTCCATCCTCTCCCCCATCCCACCCACACGTTAACTTCACAAGGGCAGGGATTTTTGACTGTCCAGTGAACACTGTGGCTCCTCTCATACCTGTCATCCTTCGACTTTTATGTATTATGTGACACTTGTGAATTTGGGGCATTATCCAATAATTACAAATTGCCCCAACTTGGCTGGGTGCAGTGGCTCACGCCTATAATCTCAGCACTTTGGGAGGCTGAGGAGGGCGGGTCACGAGGTCAGGAGATGGAAACCATCCTGGCTGACACGGTGAAACCCTGTCTTAGAAAAAATTAGCCGGGCGTGGTGGCGGGCGCCTGTAGTCCCAGCTACTCAGGAAGCTGAGGCAGGAGAATGGCGTGAACCCGGGAGGCGGAGCGAGCTTGCAGTGAGCTGAGATCGCACCACTGGACTCCACCCTGGGCCACAGAATAAGACTCCATCTCACAAAAAAAAAAAAAAGAAAGAAAGAAAGAAATTGCCCCAGCTCAGCTGGCTGGTAAAGAGTGTTGCTGTTGAAGAAAGCCCACATGTTGGAGGTGCTGGAGAAGTCTTTCTTTTTGGAGTAAAGTTCTTTCCACAACGGTCTTTTCTTATTAGCAGAGGTTCATCTAGATGTTATTGGAAAGGTTTAGCGTGATATTTAATATATGTCCTTTTTGAAATAATTTTATGTAATTCTGTTTCCAAATTAAGGTAACACGATTTAGTGTAACTTTGAAAGTATAACTTTAGTATAACTGTCTCGGTGTAGGAATTAGGCAGGTAACCCAGTTTGCTTTTTGCCTTCATCCTTTTGCACTAAAAAAACCTTTTTCATCATGGCTTAGGAGAATTTCAAAATTAGGAGAACAAAAGGTGAAGGGCATTTAAGATTTTAAATTTTCTATTAGCCACAATTTGACCTCCCTTATATAGAGTATTTAAAAGATTAAACTTATCAAGAAAAAAAAAAGAGCAAATACTGAGACTAAAAGGTAAATATACCAGTGTTTTGTTATATATAAACAGATACAGAATCATGTTTTAGAGCTAAATTCAAACTCCCTCTGTGTGTGTGATTAATTACTGTTTAAGCAAAGCCAATAGATTATAGTTATAGCCAGTAGTTTATAGAATAAAATTTATGTGAAGCTCCCATATGATATGGTAAATATTTCTATGCAGCTAAATACCCAGATACACTTCTTCCAGTAGGAAAAGGCTCTGGGGAAAGAACTTTATTCCAGGAAAGACAGACTCCTATAGCAAGGCTCAATCAAGCATTTTTCCATTTTCAGTTTTTGCTTTTCCAAAAAAATTGTTGGTTATTGACTAGTACTTCTTGTGAAAGAAGGGTTTTAGAACTCTTCAGTGCTCTGTATCAGTCATTTTCCTCCGTTTCTTTCATTGAATCCACAAGGTCAAAACTATTTTCACAATGCGTTTCTCACTCTTGTTTGCACAAATGTCTAGTAGAATTTTCCAGACCTCACATGTGAGCTCATGACAGATTAAAAACAGAAACATATATGAGACTCCAGATTTACAAAAATGTAAAATAATATATTTCTTCTCACTATGTTTTTTGTTTTGAAAAAAGTTGTTTTCCATAAAAATGTTAACCTACTGGGTTTTTTTTTATTAACATGGATATTTGAATTTTTATTACTAATGTAATAAATACAGACTGATAAAAGCTGTTTGGGAACTTCAGTAATTTTTAAATTAAACTTTTTATTTTGAGATAATTGTAGATTCACTTAGGGTTGTAAGAAGAAATAATACAGAGAGATCCCATGTACCCTTTATCCAGTTTCCCCCAATAGTAGCATTTTGCAGAACTATAATACAGTATCACACCTAGGATATTGGCATTGATACAATTTCCATTGTCACATAGCCCCTTGCATTGCCCTGTTATTTGCCCCAACCCTTCTTGATCCTTGGCAACCACTAATCCATTTCTATAATTTTGTCATTTCAAGAATGTTGTGTACATGGAACAATATACAGTATGCAGCTTTTTAGCATTGGCTTTTTTCGCTCATAATTTTCTGGAGATTCACAGAGGTTGTTGTTTATATTAATAGTTCATTCCTTTTTATTGCTGAGTAAAATTCTGTGGTATAGATGTGCCACAGTTTGTTTACCCATTCATCAGTGGAAGTACATCTGAGTTGTTTTGTAGTTTCTGGCTATTACAAATAAAAGTTGTTAGAAACATTCGTGCACAAGTTTTTGTGTGAATGTAAGTTTTCACCTCTCTGGGATAAATGTTTAAAGGTGCAGTTGCTGGATTATATGGTAGTTGTGTGAGCTTTTTAAGGAAACTGCCAAACTTGTCCAGAGTGGATAAAAGGATTCTGAAGTCAAACAAGTTTGACAGCACTGCTTTATACAAAAGCAGCTATCAAAGCTGATATGTGACATATACAATGAGAGAATTTTCTTGTGTTGATACCAAGTAAGGAAACTTTTTTCCCTTACCGCTTTGAAGATTAAAGGGAGTATTACCTTATTCTTTGTGCATTTGTAAATTAATGGGCTGGGTTCGTATGTTGATTCCTTTGAAGTGCCACAAATGCACATTATTTCCTCATATATCAGTATAGTTATACATATCAGGACTCTTTTGCATTTCAAGATCATGTATGATCCTGAGAACAATCTTTTAAATGCCTAGTATGTCCTAAGAATTGGGAATACAAAAGATTAAAAAGACTATTTTTACCCTCAAAGAGGAGGGGAGGCAGATGAGCAAACATGCACTGTAGGAATTGCTGAAGGGAAAATATGTGCAAAGGGCAGCAGGAACAGAAGGGAAGGGGGAGCACTCAAGAGTAGGAGGAGGCAGAATTTGAGCTGAAGCTAAGGAATGAGGAAGATGGACCAGGAGGACTCGAGAGGGAGGGTATTCTTAGACCCCTGGTACCGATGAGTTAAGGGAACCACATCTGTTTCCTGTCTAACCTTTGGTGGTAACTCTTAGCTCATCATGTTTTTCCCTGGGCTGGATCTCTTAGGTTAGGGCCAGTGAAGACCCTTTAAATCTGAGTCAGGAGTAACATTAAGAGAAATGAACTGAGTAAGACATAGTTTTGGAGTATGCAAACTGATGGTGGAAAACCATAGTTCTTTCCGAGAGTCTTTTGGATATTAAACCAGGAAGATCAAGCATGTCAATCTTAACTGGAATTAGGTGGTAAACTGTCTTCCTATTGCACTGGCTATTTTTCAAGATATTATTTTAAATGTGTTGTAATAATCCCACCCAAGCTAACAGCTTCCTTCTCTTTACTATTCCAGCAATACTGTTAAACAGATTATACAGTTAGAAAAGATGCGCATTATGCTACACGTTGTATTTTAGGAAATGTTTGAGACATTTAACTTGTACTTTAATATTTCACACTGTTCACAGATATATAGTATCTGAACTCAAGCGTATATGAACGTGGGCATATCTTCCTGTATACATAGATGTAGTTTTGTTACCTAAACTTGCTAAGAGAAAGCATTATTGTCACCCAGTTGGTTATTCAACATTTATTGAGCTCCTCCCCTGTGGGAGGCTCACTTAGAGCTGATAGTTCAGTGAGGGACCCCGGTGTGAGAGTAGTGTAAGGCAGTACAGCCAACTTGCACACAGAGCAGAAAGAGAAAGATCTGCCTGAACTGGCAGAAGAGGGGTGGAATTGGGACTTAGAGAAGTGAGGTCAGGATGCCTTTCTCCTTGCAAAACTCATACTCTAAAGCTTTCATGGAATATCTTTCCTATTGTGTTATTTTAAAGCCAGAAGGAACTGGGTTTATCTTCCTTCTTTCTTACTAAGTAACTATATGGTATATGGCTTTGCACAAATAATAAAATCTGTCTGAACATTTGATTCTCTATTTTTAATAATAGATAACACATTGCGCCTATGATTTGCTGGATACAGCAGTATATATGTGTATATATATACACGTGTATATATATCTGAACTTATAGATGTTTTATATAGACATATATTGCCTTATATATAATTACATATAAGTATATACTTACATAATATATATACTTACATATTATATGTAAGTATACATATATGTGTTTATATACTTATATATACATAGATACATATATGTGTTTATATACATATGTGTATGTATATACTTATATATACATATATTATGTACTTATATATACACATGTGTGTATATACTTATATGTGCATATATACATATATGTGCTTATATATACACGTACATACATATATGTGCTTATATTACAGATATGTGCTTATATACACGTATGCATGTATGCTTATATATACACATATATACTTATATATACTTATATACATATATAATTATGTAAGTCAACATAAAGAATAAGTTTATATACATACTTATTCTTTATGTTGACTCTTTGAGATAGACCACTGTTACTAAGTGGGAACATGTTAATTTTCCTCATGAAAAGTGTTTTGATAAAATGAAAATAAAGAACTGAAGTTATTTAGAGATTTAGAAAGTAGCTAAAATATAATCGTCTTAAATACTTTCTTAGTCATCATGTGGGAAGCTAGAATTGTATTTTTCTTGAGGAAAAGAAAAATTAGAATAAACAGTATCACAAAGAGGAGTTAAAAATAAGTGAATATTCTTGCTAATTGGTAGTTCTTGTTAATTGGGTAGGAAACAAGAATCTGCAGAAATTCAGTATTAAAATACCTAGCTTGAACCCGACTGTCTGGCTGAGATACATGATGTTTCCTTAATCTCATGCACTTAGCTCTGGCATATTAAAAGGTATGATGCTCAAAAGGAGAAGAGCATGAATTATAAAATGCGAGAAATGTTTGGTTTATTGATGTTGGTATTGATAGGAGTTTACAGGCTGCTAGTATTATTATTTTTTAAATTTTTTTTAATTTTTATATTTATTTGTTTTTTTTGAGATGGAGTCTTGCTCTGTTGCTCAGGCTGGAGTGCAGTGGTGCGATCTCGGCTCACTGCAAGGTCCGCCTCCCGAGTTCATGCCATTCTCCTGCCTCGGCCTCCCGAGTAGCTGGGACTACAGGCACCCGCCACCATGCCCGGCTGATTTTTTTTTGTATTTTTAGTAGAGACAGGGTTTCACTGTATTAGCCAGAATGGTCTCGATCTCCTGACCTCATGATCCCCCCACCTCGGCCTCCCAAAGTGCTGGGATTACAGGCATGAGCCACCGCGCCTGGCCCTTTTTTTTTTCTTTTTCCTGAGACCAAGTCTTGCTCTGTCACCCAACTGGAGTGCAGTGGCATGATCTCTGTTCACGACAACCTCTGCCACCTCCTAGTCTCAAGCAGTTCTCCTGCGTCAGCCTTCTAAGTAGTTGGGACTACAGCCACCCACCACCACGGCCAGCTAATTTTTATATTTTTAGTAGCAATGGGGTTTCACCATGTTGGCCAGGCTAGTCTCGAACTCCTGAGCTCAAGTGATCTACCCGCCTCACCCTCCTAAAGTGCTGAGATTACAGGCGTGAGCCACCATGCCCAGCCTTGCTAGTATTATTTTATTAGTTCTTCAAAACACAATTTATCTGAGGCCACCTGTCCCGCCTGAATCCTATGCCACCACCTCCTAATTTATGGCAGTTGTTAAATCTGTTAAAACATTAATGTTGTTTTTCTTTTAAAATTTTTATTTATATAGAGACAGGATCTCACTTCGTTGCCCAGGCTGGAGTGCAGTGATGCAATCTTGGCTCACTGCAGCCTGAAAGTCCTGGGCTCAAGCAATCCTCCTGCCTCAGCCTCCCGAGTAACTGAGATTACAGGCATGCGCCACCATGCCTGGCTAATTTTCTTACTTTTTGTAGAGACAGGGTCTCACCATGTTGCCAGGCTGGTCTCAAACTCCTGGGCTCAAGGGATCTTCCCACCTCGGCGTCCTGAGTAGCTGGGACTGCAGGCGCATGCCACCATGCCTAACTACTTTTTTTTTTTTTCTGTAGAGACAGGGTCCTACATATTGCCCAGGCTAGTCTCGAACTCCTGACTCAAGCAGTCCTCCCACCTCAGCCTCCCAAAGTGCTGGCATTACAGCTTTGAGCCTCTGCACCTGGCCTACTTTAACGTTGTTTTTCCAATGAATACTTTAAATAAATAAGGAAATACATATATGTGATTGGAGAATTTTGTTATTGAAATAGAAATGCTAGTAGCCTTAACATGGAATCCTACTCTTAAGGTTCTTGTGGCAGGCACACTAAGTTCTAGAATTCCCCTCCCCTAAGTGTGTTTTCTTTGCCACACAGTTTTATCTGCTTCATATTCCCTGAATGTGCTATCTACCCTCAAGCTCCTGCAACTTAGCTGATGCTTTTTTTCACCCAAGATGCCCTTGTCCGTTTTTTCTCTCTGGCTGATACTTCCTGTCACAACTCAGCAGTCCCATGGTTTTTTTCCCTTTTGAAATTATTTCCGGCCACAAAGCCAGAGTTAGATGCCAATTCTTTTCATGTGTCTCCATATTCACATAACACCCTGTGCATAACTTTCTTAGAGTACTTACTAAATTGAATTTTAATGATGGGTTTTAACTGTCCTCTCCCTACCTCTTCTCTCTCGATGTTCAATGTTTGGTACATTCTAGAGGCTCTTCTTATGTAAATATTTACAGAAGAAGAAATACAGAGCTACTGCCTTTGGAGTTGAATATTAAATCCCTGATCCTTCAGCAGCAGGAAGATGGAAACCATTAGGTGAGGGGAGCATTCCTGGCTAGGCTCGCACTACCCTGGAGGAGGCTGTTGTAAGAGTTATATTGGAGGGCCGGGTGTGGTGTCTTAAACCTGTAATCCCAGCACTTTGGGAGGCCAAGTCGGGTGGATCACCTGAGGTAAGGAGTTTGAGACCTGCCTGGCCAATATGGTGAAACCCCATCTCTACTAATAATACAAAAATTAGTCAGGTGTGGTGGCAGTCACCTGTAATCCCAGCTGCTCGGAGGCAGGAGAATAGCTTGAACCTGGGAGGCAGAGGTTGTAGTGAGCCAAGATGGTGCCACTGCACTCCAGCCTGGGCAACAGATCAAACTTAAAAAAAAAGATGCACACACACACACACATACTGCTGCTCTGAGTAAGCAAGCCCAAATCGAAGTACAGAATACTATGAGGTGAAATTGAAATGTATAACATATCTTATTTCTTTAATTGAATTTTGGCAGGTTTTTTTCTTTTAGTGGAATAAAATAGTATTGTACTTTTCAACGTTTGCACTGTTATTTATATATGCTATGCAGCTGTATCTTTCTATAATCTGTTATATATGGAGAGAGTATTCAAATCATACATATTTTGAAATTCATTTTTTCCCATAGTGCTGAGCAAAGGTCATTTATTATTATTATACTCTAAGTTCTAGGATACATGTGCAGAACGTGCAGGTTTGTTACATAGGTATGACAAGTGCCATGGTGGTTTGCTGCACCCATCAACCCGTCATCTACATTAGGTATTACTCCTAATGCTATCCCTCCGCTAGCCCCCCATCCCCTGACAGGCCCCAGTGTGTGATGTTCCCCTCCCTGTGTCCATGTGTTCTCACTGTTCAGCTCCCACTTACGAGTGAGAAAATGTGGTGTTTGGTTTTCTGTTCCTGTGTTCGTTGATTCTGCATTATCCTTGAAACTACATTTCAAAGACACAGTCTTTGGTATTGTACTGTAAATGCATAAACTCAATCAGAAGCAAAGAAGCATGTCTAGGATGACATGCAAATGTATTATATACCTCAAACAGCATTACTATTAGCACTATTAATTGGCTTTAAAACTACCATTGAACAGTGACATATTTGGGGATGTCAGTCAGTAAAACAAATCAGTTGTTTCTTATGTCACACTATATAATATATGGTGTCTTTACCTTTCATCAAAAGTTGTTTTTTTTTATCAAGAACTTGACAGTGGGGTCCAGGCACAGTGGCTCACACCAGTAATCCTAGCACTTTGGGAGGGCTGATTGCTTGAGTCCAGGAGTTCAAGACCACCTTATGACTCATTTATTACCTGATTGAACCTTTAATTTTTTTCTAGAGAAAGCTAACCAGTGATATTATATTGATAGTTTTAACCTACCTTGATTGATATAAATTACCTTTCTTAATGTGTTTGTTTTACTTATCTAGAAAAACACACCTTGATGTTAGTCAGATACAACACTGTTGTGTTAAAGGAAACCAAGCCTGAAGTGGAAGTCTAACACATGAGGATGCAGAATTGATTCAAAATGGGAACAACAAGTGATGAGATGTCGTCTGTGGAACAGACCTCCTCTTCTTCTCTAAACCCCCTGTGTTTTGAATGTGGCCAACAGCACTGGACAAGAGAAAACCACTTATACAACTACCAGAACGAAGTGGATGATGACCTAGTCTGCCATATTTGCCTTCAGCCTCTGCTGCAGCCACTAGACACACCCTGTGGACATACATTCTGCTACAAGTGCCTCAGAAACTTTTTACAAGAGAAAGATTTCTGTCCATTGGACCGGAAAAGACTTCATTTTAAGTTGTGCAAGAAGTCTAGTATTCTAGTTCATAAACTCCTAGACAAATTGTTAGTTTTATGTCCATTTTCTTCAGTGTGCAAAGATGTAATGCAACGCTGTGATCTGGAGGCACATCTCAAAAACAGGTAAGCAAAACATAGGAAAGAAGTAACTCCAGATTGTATAAAAAGGTGGTTGAAATGAACATAAAAACTTGTTTAAAACGAAACAAACCAAAGCACTAGTAAGTAAATTGGCAAATCAAGTACAGAAGAGATACAATAAATAAGCTGTATGGAACAGTATTTAACATTATTTATCAAAAACATGAATATAAAAACTACAGTGAGGAAGTGCTATTTTATACCTGTTAATATTTCTGCTGCTGTAATATGAAACCAATATATTCAAATGGATGACAGGATATTATGATAGATTCTTTTTATAAGGCAATTTGGCAGTTTGTTTGTAAAAACTGTATAAGTGTATATCTTTTATCTAGCATATTATCCTAAGGAAATAATCTAAAAGAAGGAAAAATTGTATGTAAATATGTTCAGTGCAACATTGTGCATAGTTTGGTAAATTGGAATCTATTATTTAAAAGTGGGGAAGGGTTAAAAAATACTATGCACATAAACTCAGTGGGATATTATGCAGCCAATAAAAATAATTTTGTTGCAATATGGGAATAAATACGTGATTTTATTTGCTAAGATCTTGTGAAGATTCTGGGTTCAGGGACTAGACTAAACAAGAACTAGGAGTTGGAAAACTAAATATTTAGTGGGGATTTCTGTTCTAATAAAAGCTTTTTAAAAGGTTAAGTAATTTATTTAGCTGTTTGGTGAGTTTTATGTTTTGATTTTGGTGAAAGACTTGATCTTTTAACTTAGGAAGAGTTATAGTATACGTCATTTGTGTAGAATCACATAAAATGGCAGAAATAAATACTGATTTCTAAATTTCAAGTTCAGCCAGTTGTACAGTATAAATCTGCAGTAATCTCGAGTGCTGTGAAAAACAATGCATACTACATCATACTGGACTTAGATGTAAGAGTGTAAGTCTGATATAGAATGGCTTGCTGTTACACTCACACATAAAATCATAGACTTGAAGGAGATTATCTAATCCCCCTCATTTTATGAATAAGGAGACTGAGTCACAAAAATTTAGAGTTAGCTAATGCTGTAGTTAGACTCAAGCTTTACTGTTCTTATTTACTATTCTACTATTCTAATAAAAAGTTTCATTTATGTGCACATGAAATACACATTCAATCTGTATCAACAAATTGTTGATATTTATTTCTAAACATCAAATTTAATTAAGACATGAGAAACAAGGGAGAAAACGAAGATGTTATTAAAATGTTAGAAACATTTAGATTTATAGAGTGCTTAAATCTAAACTGTGCTGTCTAAAACTTGGAGGTAAGATAGAGTAGGATAGACAGACTTTTGAAAATGCGTGTAATAATGTAACGTTACATTTTTTTATATCTTCTGTAACCAGCAAGCATAGAATCTGAACATGATGGCAGAGGCCTCCTGGAAACTGATACTGGTCTTTTGAATATACTAGTCTGAGTCAGGACTAGTTACGGCTGAAGAATATTTCAGGCTGCTGCTTTCAGTAGAACTGTTCTTTTCAGGATATAGGCTTCTTTTCTAACTTTTATAAACATCAGTTATGAGATGTTAGAGGAACTGAGGGAAGTGTCAGTTCAGTTACTTATGACTTTGAGAGCTGAAAGATAACAGTTTCACAGATTTTTAGGAATATTCCTTTAATTAACATGCGTTCAAGAATTTAATTTGCAATGGAAGTATTGCTAGTGTTTCTTATCAAACCATTTATAATGTGAATGTTAAAAACCTTGGGAATTGCCGACTGCCCTTTCATTTACATGTTAGTAAAGGCTAAGCAGTTATATCCAGTTGAAGGTTTCATTTTCCAGGTGTGCTTATTAATATCGAAGTTACCAATTTTATCATTTCCAAAGTATCTTACGCCTGTAGTATGAAAGATACAATGAAAAGATGGATGATTGGAAAGTGGTGGTTTGCCTGATACAGACAGCTAAGAGTGATTATTGAGTATATAAATGTAAAAAAATTATAAAATGTAATATGATTTTTATATGCCATTTGAACAGATAGTGATGAACAGCCTGACCTTTCTCTATTCTCTTGAATAAGAATATTGAAATTAAGGTAGAAATGTATATTATACAACATTCAATCCTAAATAATGTAGTTCATTTGTTTATTCAGCAAATATTGATAATCTGCTGTGTGCCAGATGCTTTTCTAGGTGTTGGGTAGTCTCTGCAAGTTAGAATCTAATGCTGGGTTGTAGATTTCTTTAGAAACAGAACCATGTCTTTAGTCTTTCAGTTTATTTGCCCAAAGTTGACAGTCATCTCATGTTAGTCCAATTAAATTGTTGATCTATGTTGCAGTTATTCATTGCTGAGAAACTAACCACCCCAGACATACTGACATAAAACAACAAGCATTTGTTGATTATGTGAGTCAGGATGCAGACAGGATGCAACAGGGATGGCTTGTCTCTGCTATCTCTATGTGTGCCACAGCTGAGAAAGAGCCATAAGCCAGGGACTGCAAGAGTTGTAACTGGAGAGTCTACTTCCAAGATGGTTTCTTCATTCACATTTCTGGCACCTTGATGGGAACGACTCGGTGTGTGAGACTTGTCAGCTGGAGGGGCTACAGGTAGCCCCTCCAGCATGACAGTCTCGGGGTATTTAAAATTCTTACATAGTGGTTCAGTGTCTAGTAGGCTGCATGGCTTCATGTGATCTAGCCTTGAAGCTGCCTGGCAGCCCTTCTCTGTTGGAAGCATCGTAAACCCACCCATATCTAAGGGAAGGGGACGTAGGTTTCCCCTTGTGATGGGAAGTCAAAAAAATTTGCAGCCATGTTCTAAAACCAACATAAACTGGCAAACAGAATGATGTTGTGAGGCACAGAATATGATTACTATGACTATTTGTGGCTTCTCAGTATACAAATCTCACTTGTTAGAAATTTATAAGTCTCTAAGTTTCATTGAAATTCATAGAATTTTAGCATCAGCAACAATGAGTCATTGTATAAAAGTTGCATGGCTGTCATGTGCCTTTGCTCTTGAGCTTTTTAGGGTTTACAGGAATCTCTTAATTATTGGTAGAAATAGAACATTAGCAGTAGTTTGCATAAATTTGATAATTTCACATGTAAGTTCACCTTCCTATTTGAATGAAATTCTGCTCTTAACAAATGTGTTTTGATTTGAGAAGAGCAAACATTTTTCTCCTACGGATTAAATATTTATGAAAGATGAATATTTTTAAATAAAATTACTATTTTTAACTGACTACATATGAGTGAAACGAATTTTAAGAGACATGGACAGTCTCTATCTGAACAGGGAAATAAAGCCTTTGAAAAATGTTCCACATGTTGTACTAAATATGTAACATTTTAATAGTTTCTTTGAAATTCTGCCAAGCAATATCAGCTATATAGCGTTCCTCCTGCCCTCTACCACTCATCTCCAACCCACCCTTAATGATTTAACATTTAAGGCTCTGGTAATTGTAAGTGCTAATTGTTGTTGTTTCTAAATTGTGTGTTTGTGCCCTAGTTTATGGCAAAGTTCAGAATTACTTTTCCTCTTAAAAATTACAATTTAATGCCATTATAAAAAGTTTACCATAGAAAACCTTTAAAGAAGCCTCTTTCCTTGCTGAGACCTTTTCTTGTTCATGAGATGTTTATGAAACCTTAAGTTCAAGTTTGTTCAACCCATGCCACATGCAACCCAGGAAGGCTTTTCGGATTTTTTATTTTTTATTTTTTAAGCTCATCAGCTATCTTTAGTGTTAGTGTATTTTATGTGTGGACCAAGACAATTCTTCTTCCCCTGTGGCCCAGGGAAGCCAAAAGATTGGACACCCCTGCTTTAGATGATGGTCTAGGAAAATAGAAAAAAGAGGGATCAGGGTAGGCTGAGGCATGATTGCACTTTTAAATTCGCAGTTTAACTTGGAGGGAAGTTTGTGTTTAGCACATTCTTATTGGTATTGTTTTTTCATGTATAGTGTGAAAAAACAGATAATATGTATTTACAAGTCATGTATATGGTAAGGGTCTGGTATCCAGAATATATAAAGAACTCTTAGAAATGAAAAGATAAAATCCAATTTTAAATGGGCAAACGATTTGAATAGATGTTTCTGGAAAGATATTTCAAATGGCCAGTAAGCACGTGACATGCTCAACATCGTTAGTTCATTTTTACATTGGATTATTTGTCTTTTTTGCTAAGTTGTAAGAATTTTCTGTGTGTTCTGGATACTAGGCCCCTATCAGATATATGATTTGCATATCTTTTCTCGCATTCTGTCAGTTGTCTTTGCACTTTCCTACATCCTTTAAAGAACAAATAACTAATTTTTATGAAGTTCATTGTTGTTTGCTTATGCTTTTGGTGTCGTATCTAAGAAAACATTGCCCAATTCAAAGTCACAAAAATTTACATATATGTTTTCTTCGAAGAGTTTTCGTGTTTTGTCTCTTATAATTCAGTTTTTGATCTGTTTTGAATTAATTGCAATGGGAAATCATAATGTGTATTGTTCAATCCTTTAAATTTTATTGAGGCCTTTTTTTTTTTTTGGAGACATCATCTCACTCTGTCACCCAGGCTAGAGTGAAGCGGTGCGATCTTGGCTCACTGCAACCTCCACCTCCTGGGTTCAAGTGACTCTTGTGCCTCAGCCTCCTGAGTAGCTGGGACTACAGGCGCACTCCACCACACCCAACTAATTTTTTTTTTTTTGTATTTTTAGTAGAGATGGGGTCCTGCCATATTACACCAGTCTTGTCTCAAACTCCTGAGCTCAGGTGATCCTCCACCTAGGCCTCCCAAAGAGCTAGGATTACAGGTGTGAGCCACCATGCCCAGCCTTGATGCCTTTTTAAAAATGGCCTAGCACATGGTCTGTCTTGGAAAATGTCCTGTGTGTACTTGGGAATAATGTGTATTCTGCTGTTAATGGTTGGAGTGCTCCTTGTCTCTATTGGGTCTAACTGGTTTATAGTGTTAAAGTGTCAATTTTCTGGTTCCATGTCTAGTTGTTCTACTAGTATTGAAAGTCAAGTATCAAAAGATTTATTGTTGATTTGTCTGTTTCTCTGTTTTGTCATTTTTTGCTTATGTGTTTTGGGCCGTTTGGTACATTTCTGTTTATAATTGTCGTATCTTGTTACGTTTTTCTGTCTTTTGGTTTATTTATGTCTTGGAATCTGAAGTGTGTCTGTTGTAGACAGTTGGATTATGTTTCTCATAGCCCATTCTGCTAGTCACTGACTTTTTATTGGGATGCTTAATTCATGTAATTTCATGTAATTACTGATAAGGTAGGCTTTACATTTGCCATTTTGCTGTTTGTTTCTATATGTCTTATTTCTTTTTTCCTCCATTTCTTCCATTTGTGTTAAATATTTTTAATATTCTATTTTAATTCCCCTGTCATTTCTTTTAATTAAAATTATTTTCTTAGTGGTTACGCTGGGGCTTACAGTTAACATCCTAGTTTGTAACAGTCTAGTTCAAATGAATACCAGCTTCATTTTCACTAATGAATTAGTCAGGGATCTCTAAGGAAACAGAACCAATATATGAGAAATTGGCTGACGTGATTATGGAGTCTGAAAAATTACACATTCTGCTGTCTGCAAGCTGGCAACCCAGGGAAGTCAGTAGCATGATTCAGACCTTCTCAGTCAGAAGATCTAGAACCAGGAGAGCCAGTGATCCCAGTCTGAGGGCAGGAGATGAGATGTCACAACTCAAGCAGGAAGGCAGGAAAATAAGGAAGGAATTTCTCCTTCCTCCACCTTCTGTTTTCTTCAGGCACTCAAAGGATTGAATGATGCAACCACATTGGGGAGGGCAATCTACCTTATACTTTTCCGAGTCCACTGATTCACATGCTATTCTCAGCTAGAAACAGCCTCACAGACACACCCAGAAACAATGTTTAATCTGGATACCCCGTGGCCCACTCAGTTGACACATAAAATTAACCATCACAAGTAGTATACAAAAACTTTCATTCTCTCTCCCCTCCTGTGTGCTATTATTGTTATACAAGTTATATCTTAACACATTATATGCCCATCAACACAGAATTATTGCTTTATATGTTTTTCTTTTAAATCAGATAGGAGTAAAAGAATTACAAACCAAATAAAATATTTCAATACCGTACTGACGCTCTTCATTTTTCACATGAACTTGAGTTACTGTTTAGTGTCCTTTCACATCAGCCTGATGGACTTCTTTTAGTGTTTCTTGCAGGTTAAGCATGCTACGAACAAACATTTTGTTTTTATCTAGGAATGTCTTAATTTCTTTTATTTTTGAAGTCTGCTGGATATAGACTTTTTGGTTGAGAGTTTCTTCTCCTTCTCTGTCTCCCCTTCCCTCAGAACTTTGAGTATGTCATCCCACTGCCTTCTAGTCTCCCTGGTTTCTGAAGAGAAATCAGCAGATACTATTGAGGATCTTTTCCTTATGATGAGCTGTTCCTCTCTTACTGTTTTCAAGATGCCTTATCTTTGACTTTCAACAGTTTTATTAGGAGGTGTCTAGGTGTGTATATCTTCTAGTTTTCCTATTGGACTTTATTAAGCTTCTTGGATGTGTAGATAAATGTTTTTCATCAAATTTGGGAAGATTTTGGCCGTTATTTCTTCAAATATTCTTTCTGCTCCTTTCGCTCTCTCTCCTTTTGGAAGTCTCATTATGTATATGTTTATTCTCTTAATAGTGTCCCACAAGACCATGAGGTTCTGTTTTTTTTTTTTTCTTTCGTGTTCCTCAAACTGGATAATCTCAATTAACCTGTCTGCAAGTTTGTCAGTTTTTTCTTCTGATTCATTTCTGCTGTTGAACTTCTAGTGAATTCTTTTTTCTTTTTTGGGTTTTTTTTTGTTGTTGTCGTTGAGACAGAGTTTTGCTCTAGTCGCACAGGACAGAGTGCAATGGCGCAATCTCAGTTTACTGCCACTTCTGCCTCCCGTGTTCAGGCGATTATCCTACCTCAGCCTCCCAAGTAGCTGAGATTACAGGTGTGTGCCACCACACCTGGCTAATTTTGTATTTTTAGTAGAGATGGGGTTTCATCACATTGGTCAGACTGGTCTTGAACTCCTGACCCCAAGTGTTCCATCCGCCTTGGCCTCCCAAAGTGCTAGGATTAAAGCACCTGGCCATGCATTCTTTTTCATTAAACTTTTTAAGTCCAGAATTTCTATTTGGTTCTTTATTATGACTTAATGTTTCTTTATTGATATTTTCTTTTTGATAAGGCATCATTCTCATATTTTTCTTTAGTTCTTTAGGTGTGGTTTCCTTTACTTCTTTGAACATATCTAAAATAGCTGATGTAAGTTATTGTCTGATAAAGCTAATGCCTGGGCTTCCTTAGGGACAGTTTCTGTTGGCTGCTTTTTTTTTTTTCCCCTGTAAATGGGCTGTACTTGTTTCTTTGCGTGTTTCTTAATTTTGTATTGAACAGTGGACATTTTAAATAATATAATGTGGCAACTCAGATAACTAGATTCTTCTCCTTCCTGAGGACTTGTTACTGTTGTTGTTTGTTGTTTGTTTGCTACGTGACTCTTATGAACTAATTCTGTAAAATCGCTGCTCATTTTGTGTACTGGACGGCTAATGATTGGACCAATAAATCTTTAAATGTCTGAGATTGCATGGTGGAACATGGCAACAGCCTCAACACTCAGGCCACTGACAGCTCCACCTTAGCCTACACACACAGCCCTGAACATAGCTGAACCTCTGTGGGTGTTTCATTCCCTGACTCTTCCTTTTAAACATTCTGGTTAGCCTTTTATTTGTCTTCAGGCAGGCACAATCTTCAGCAGTCACCTCTGATTTTTTTTTTTTTTTAAACAAATGCTAAACAAATGCTCCCAATGAAAAGGAAGTTTGCCCTGGGTGCGCTCTGAGTCAAGTCAAGTCAAGACAGACACACAGTCATGCAGGAAGCAAGTATAGGGAAAAAAAAAAAATAGAAGAAAAAAGACAAGCACACAGTAGGGGAAGCATAGACAGGACAGTTAATAACAGATCTCTGGGAATGGGGCTTTGAAGGCTCTCCAGTCTTTGAAGGCTCTTCCAGTGTCAGCCAGCCTCCTGATTTCCACTATGATGTGGGCTGTTGCTTTTCCAATATTCTGGGGAGGTGAGGATGGGAATAGGGTAAACTCAAATGCCACAAAGCTCTCTTTTTTTGCTGAGAGTCAGCCATTTTTCTTGAACAAGTGTTCTCCCGACTGCTGTCATTCTTTGGCTAATTTCCAGAGTTCAGAAATGGTTGGTTCTGACAATTTCTTCCAGTGTTCTTACTGCTTTTATGAAGGAGAGACTTTTCAGATATTCTTATTCTTAATTCACCACTTTCACTGACATGACTTGAACTTTTGTTTATTCCCTAGCTATTTTTTATCATTTTTCTTGATTCTGAGGTGCTCACATTCTTTCAGCGTCAGTAAATACCTGGCATTGTACAGTGGTTAGTATGCATTGTTTTATTTTGTTCCTGCTGCACTACCACTCCCGTCACTACTAATGCTAATACTACTGACAATAATAGAGTGTGTTGTCACACCATGTGTTTCCTAGTGTGAACTAGCTCATATGCAGTTGTTATCAGGGAATGATGTCACTATAGCATACCTCAAATTAGTCCATATGTAATTTTTCCTTTATGAGGAGAGCCAGAATAGTGGGAATAGAAGAATAACCTTCAGCACGAAAGCAAAAATCCCTATTTGGGCCTTGGCTGCTGCAAGAGCATTCTGATTTAAATATTTTAAGAAAATTAAAAAACACACCTATATGTCCAGATCCCTCCCTCAGGGGGTGCAGCCCTCAGCCCATGGCAGGTTGCACTGCCTCAGCAGTCCACTGTCTCAGAGCTCCACTTCCGTCTGTATGGTCTCAGCATGTGCCCACCTCAGTCTAATTAGATGTCGCATGCTGTTCTGTTGTTTTTATTTATTTTTGATATCCTCTGTACTAGTTTCCTGCTACACTGAGTCACCTGCCTGAATAAACCAAGTCACCTCCCCCAGTGCAATTTCAGTTTGTGTTCTTAAATGCTCCATTTCCAAAGATGGATAGGTTTTTGTTTTTGTGATTTCTCTTTTTTGATGATCACTAAGACCCTTCTAGCCCCAACGTTCTGTGATTGTGTTTCTAGGTACAAGTTTTTGGAAAAAATTCAGTTTATATTTTCCCAAGGCCTAGAAAAAGAATACCATATAAATGAATTTAGTATGATACACTGGAAAGAACAGAAGCTAGAAGCCTTTGAAATCAGATCTGAGTTTGGATTATGGCTCTGCAGTTTAATAGCTATGTGAGGTTGGCTTAGTTGGTTAAGTCTCAAGTTTCCCATTTGTTAAATGAGGATAACAGAGTAATTGTGAGGATTTAATGAAATAATGTATGTAAAGGTTGTTACATAAGTGATTGGCACATATGTTGAGTTTTTCGTTTCTCTTACAGTTCCAAGTACTTGCAGCTTGAGGGATGATGGCTCTGAGTTGTCTGTAGTCATGAGCTTTTTTCTGTCCAAGCCTGCTGTGATCTACTCATTCCCTAATAGTTTTTTAAAAACTATAGCTTTATTGAGATGTATTTCACATATCATAAAATTCACCTATTTTATAAATTCGTTATAAATTGCCCGCTTTAAATAAATTCACTTTATTTAAAGTGTGCAATTCAGTGCTATTTAGTGTATTCACAGAATTATGTGACTATCATCACAATCTAATTTGTAGAACATTTTTAGCACACCTAAAAGAAACCCAATACCCATTAGCAGCCATTTCCCGTTCCCTGATACATAGGTGTGGAGTGTCTACCCCAACTCTTTTTTTCCTTTAAGCCCTGTTGCAGTTTTTTGTAGAATGCATAGATTGTGTTAAAAGAAATGTTTGTCGTTTAATCTGGGCTTTTGCCCTCATCAGTGTAAGTGTTCTTTCTAAGGTTACCTTCTAATTGCCAAGTCAACCAACACTTTTTGGTCCTTATTTTATTTGCCGTTTCTGTGGCCATTTGCACTATTGGTCACTTTTTGTTATTGTTGACACACTTATCTCCCTGGTTAAGTTTCCACTCTTTGTCTCATAATCTCCTTCTCTGGAGTTGTTCAATCTTATCTACTCAGCTGGTCCATCTCATTTAAATATGGGTTTTCCCAAAGGTGCTATCTATAGCCTTCCTCTTCTAATGCTGAGCAACACAATTTTTCCGTATTTTTACATGATATCATTCTTAATATTTTTCTTTTGTTCCTGTTAGCAGTTTGCTGTCTCACTGGGAATGTAAGTATACCTGTTACGTTATCTCTCTGACAACTTTAGCTTTTCCTTTTAAAAGTTATTTTTGGGTTTAATAACTATAAGATAGGCCTTATAATTATTTCGTTTGCGAAGGTGTAGAGTTGTTACCTGGACTGATTCCCAGGTCTACATAATCTGTTTGTATTTCCTCTTCAGTTCCTGTTCCTGGTTCATTTTTTCCATTGAAGACAAGCTAGTGTTATGTAGATATTTGTATATGATGTGATTTTGTAAATTAAATCTTTACCTGTCTTTTCAGCCATATTATTTTTATGGTCCAACTTTTGCCTCAACTTTTCTTTGAATAAAATATTCTAAAAATATATTTCGAATTAAACCTGCTTACTTGACAAAAGTAATTTTTTTCATCATCTAATTTTCAAAAATACTTGTCAGGCCCTTGCAAGAGCATTCCCTGGAGTGCTGTACAGCAACACAAGGAGAAAACCATTTGTCCCCCTTCTTAACAAGGTGTAGAACAAACAAGAAATGAGAGAAAGGTGAATAAAGACATTTCATAGTGAATCCCTTTCAAGAACTTGAAATCCGGGATTTAAAAGAAATCTTTAGTTCAGGAGTGAAAATGTATTACTTTTATAGTTAAGCAACAGCTTTTAGTTTTAACTGAATTTAATTCTGTACTTTATTGTGTTAGAAATTTTGGATTTTTAAAAATATTGTTGAGTGAAGGTCTGCAACCCTCAGCATAAGGTCTGTGATCACCCATCCTGCCAAGCGTTACTGTAGCTATTTACAGCCAAAGCAGGTGGCATCTGTAGTCATGGTAGGCCTCGAGTCCACGTGTGTCCAACTTTCCTTCACTAATCTTCTTGTCCTCCTCCCATCCTTCAAACTAGGCATTATTAGGCACTGTCCAATCAAGGTGTCCAATGGAAAGGCACTGGCCCCTTGACATCATTTTTAATATTTGTTATATAGAGCCTTTATTTAAATATTTCCTTGATTGTGAGTTTAAAAATTAAGCGTCCATCTGCTCCTTTTGTTTGCTTAAATAAGTAGAAACGAAGAGGTTAACAGTTGTGATTTCTGGGTGTTTGTGTAAGTTTCCCAAGTACTTGGAATATATTCTTCAGTTTATATAGCATATCAATAATTCTATTGAAATTCTAATTTCACAAACTAGGAGGCATATTTTTCTTTCCATGTCTATCATAAAATAAATTATATGGGTCTTTCCTGTGCCTTCCTGTAAGTTGTAAAGCTTCAGATGTCTCACTACCCACTAATTAATGAGCGAGTCTTGTGTCTGTGAAGAGTGTAGAAGCATGGTGGCACAATCAAGGTCTAAGTCAGGATGCAACCACTTGTGGGAGAAGACTGCTGATTTCACTGCTGTGGTTAAGCCATTTAACCTGTAAAGGGGTTATATAATCAGAATTTCAGAATAATTCTTGCAGTACAGAGATGACTATGAGGGTGTTTTCTGGTGACAAGTATATACCTCATACAATTTTTTACTGACGTATTCTTTGAGATATATACCAAACCATTGTTCATGCTAATACCTTCTGTTCTTGATTATCTGCTCTATGGAGCAGTAAGAACTTAGTGTGAGTGGAGATTAGGATCAGAACTATATACTGCCTATAGGTACTTCTAGCCTCTGGTTCTGTTTGTGTAGAAGCTGTGGCCACTCTTTTGTTGTGGTACGAGCTATTAGTCTCCCTCCCTATTTTGTTTGTTTGTTTGTTGTTTGTTTGTTTGTTTGTTTTCAAAATCATCTGGAAACCATCTGATACTCTTTTTCTAGATGTCCTGGAGCTTCTCATCGGAGAGTTGCCCTGGAGAAAAGGAAAACTAGTAGAACTCAGGCAGAGATTGAGAATGAAAATGGGCCCACTATACTAGATCCTGCAGGTACCTTATCTCCAGAAACAGACTGTTTGGGGACAGGCGCAGTGCCTGTGGAGCGGCACTTGACATCAGCATCTCTTCCCACATGGAGTGAGGAGCCTGGCCTTGACAACCCTGCCTTTGAGGAGAGCGCCGGAGCTGACAGTATGTGTGCGGCAACTCCTTGTGTGTTTCATCTGTTTCCTTTCTTCCCACTACTTGCCCAACATGTACCTTTTTCTTCTTTAAAGAAAAATTTAAAAAATAAAAATAAGACAAACAAATAAAAAAAAAGAAAAGAAACTTTATTGAGATATAATTTATATACGTCATTCACCCTTTTCATTGTACAATTCTAACAGTTTGCATTTTAGAAACAAATCACAAATCTTACCCCAGAGGCAGATGGTTCTAACCCATCCCTTTTCTGTTGCAGTCTGTGAACTCCCTAGTCATTCACATGGTTATTACTCTCTCTGTGTCTGTGTTCAGAAACTTGTTTGCTTCTTGTCATAAGTCAACATCAAGAACTACACAGATGCTTTTCTGTGTCAGGTGCTATGCTAAACATTTTATATGTATTAGCTATTTAGATGCTTGTAACATTTTAAGTTTGGGTTTTGTTTTTTTCTTTAACAAGAAAACAAGGCTTGAGAGATGAATTGGTCAAGTTTATACAACCAGTAAATGACTGGGTTTGTATTTGACTCCAAGACCATGCTTCTCACCATTATATACCTCTGGTACCAGCCACTGCTCTATAATCCACTAGGAAATTAACAGAAGGCCTGTAGTCATGGATCTTGGGCATATCATGGTAATGGGCCCTTGATAATTCCTTTTAAAAATGATTTTCTTTTTCCAAGCTCTACTAAAAATTTGAATTCTGCCTGCTGCAACTATGCACCTTCTTCATTTCCTACGTATCCGTTCAAGACCCACCGCTTCTTAGGAGCTTGATGTGGCTACTCTCTCAACACCTGTGCTGTTTCTACGCCACAGAGCGAGTGTTTCCTTTGTACTGCCTTGCATTATGTACAGTTGTTTCGTGGTCCAAACTTTCTCTCATCAATGAGGACTGGATGACTTTCTTTTCATATTTCTCAGTCAAATCACTGTGTTGTCCCTAGTGATCTGATACATAGTAGCTATTTATTACATACTGATCACTTTTAGTAGAGAAAAGTTTTAGATAATCTTAACAACAGATATTTCGTCATTTTGTTTCTTATCCCGTGATACTGCTTAGCTGTTAATCATGTATTAATGTGACATATTTACCTGAAGAAAATCAGAATATAAATTGTTGGGTTTTTTTTTTTTATTTTAAACATCTGTTTTTGTCTGTCTCATTTTTAACTTGGCAGCCACACAACAGCCACTTAGTTTACCAGAAGGAGAAATCACTACGATTGAAATTCATCGGTCCAATCCTTACATTCAGTTAGGAATCAGCATTGTGGGTGGCAACGAAACACCATTGATTAACATTGTCATCCAGGAGGTCTATCGGGATGGGGTCATTGCCAGAGACGGGAGACTTCTTGCTGGAGACCAGATTCTTCAGGTATCGGTTTTAATTATTCTATTAACTTGTGCCCTTTTTGTTCTATTCTTAACACTTAAACCTTAGAAAATTGTGCTGTTTTGGAACCTAAATTATATATAGGTTAGTTTTACTGTTTCTGTATGCAAAACATCAGAATTTATCTGTAATTTGTGTTATGTTCCCATATACACAGAGCATTTTTTCTTCCTATCTTAATTTTCAGTCCTGCATGCAATGTGGCTTGGCACATGATCTCAGGCTCACTGAACTAGCTGGACTCTTCCCTGGGCTGGCTAGCCTCTCCCTGCTTGGACTTCTTGAACGGCTGTTGTCACCTTCATCCATGTTGAAATTATCATCTCATTGGTTTTATTTTACACCCAGTTTTCCCACTCATTACCTTCGTTGTTGGATTTATCCTTTTCTCTACAGATTACAAAAATCTAGAAAAGAAGGAACCGTGCAGCACTCATAATTTATACCACAGATTATAAGATAGAATTCAGAAATCTTGCAGTCATCGCCTATCAGCTCCCTAATGCACTCTCCTCGGCAAACACTCTAACTCTGCATTTTCAGTAATCTCCTTCGCTCCCCTTACTGGTTGCTCTTTCAGAAGATGATCTTTAAGAAGAAACAGGTATTCTCCAAAAATAACTAGCGTGAGACAAGATATTTTATTAGAGGGTAAGTTGAGATGAGGGGAGGAGGATGGTAAGAGTTCTACAACACCCGAGTTGATGTTAATACCGGCCTGGACTATTTTCATCATACAAAGGTGATAATAATTGAAGCTTAAAAATGGATAACTTCTAGGAGAGAGAAGAAATATTCATGAACAAGAAAAAATGTCTCCTGTCAACGTAAGCACAGGGATTCCTCTCTCTCCTTGGATTTGTGGTTCAGTCCTTCACCATGACCTGTTGGTATCTACCCGCTACTTCCATTTTCCTGCCACTTCTTGAGTCTAGGACTTCTCTACTTCATATCTAATTTAGTAGAATACCCCATCATATACTTCTGCCTCCCAACTCTCCTCCCTTAAATTTGAAACAATCACTGCCAGGTTAATACATCAGTAACCCTGCTTGCCTTGCAAAGATTCAACTAGGAGGTCAAGTCCAGACTGATTAATAGTCAGGGTCCTCCGTGGTCTCTTCTACAACCCGTCTTCTTAATCTCAACTCTTCATTTCAGGCACACCAGCTCATTCATTTCTCATAGCGTTCTAGGCGCTGTACTAGTTGCTGGTGGTACATTTCAGAGCAAAATACTGACCTGTCCTCATGGAGTATACAATCCAGTGGAAGAGCCAGACATAGCAATCTTCTTCCTTTCCTGCAAACACCTTATTTTCCCACATTGCAGCCTGTCCTCATCTCATGCATCAGTTTGTTCACCTTCGTTCTTAAAGCTTTTGTTCAGCCATTCTCCCCCATACTGATTCCTCCTACATTAGTTATTACTGACATTCATCACTTTTCTCTTCATCACTTGGCACGTGATCAGTTACAGTGAATTATTTGAACATTTTACGTATGTAGGCATGATCTAAGGTAATTGCAACGACCGTAATGGTACAGATTATGATACAGATTTCTCATAGCTTATAATAAGTGCTCAGAAAATACTTGCTGAGTCAATAAAAGAGTGAATTTGAATATAACATGCTGTTGGGAATAGCCATCTCCTTTATTAGAATGAAAACTTGGTTAGGATTTTTAGTTCTTGAAAAGAAATCTCTAGACTTGGGTCTGGGGGAGGCTACAAAGGCAGCCAGGATTGACCCTGCTAGGGATTCTTGGGTTTGGTTTCCACTCCCACTTGTATGCTGCTTTTCATGGTGTATTATTCCTGATAATAATTAACATCAAGCCCAAAACCCTTCCTTCATTACCCCTAGCGTGGCTGAGACAGACTGAACTTTCAAACAGTGTTTTGTTTTTTTTACCAAATACTTAGACATAATAGGGGAATACAGGAATATAACTAATCCAGCTTATATAAAATCAGTCATAGCTAGCTATTTAGTTGTCCTAGCTGCATTTTATGATATTAGTGCTCTAGCTGCACAGGCTGGCACAACTTGTAGGACCCCTTGTATTATTTACGTCCTAGCTCCTGACTTGATTTTGCAGAGAGGGACTCTTATAGCTCATTTCCCAGATTCATCCTCCCAGACGTCTTGACACTTTGGTGGTCAGGACCAGGAAAGGCAGAGAGTCCTTTTCTGCAGCCCACTGAGTGCTCTTTGACTCTCCCTCTTCTAGGCTTTTTAGCTGAAGTGTAAATGTACACTTATTTTTGTGTTTTGCCACTGGCCCAGTATCGTTTCCATATTTACACATTTTTCATTCTCTTTTTTAATTTTAAAAGTAAAAACAAATGTTTTTATTTATGTTTCTTTGAATATAACTGAGATTCATTTAAGTTTTTTTACTAATACATTTCATCAGTGGGCTCGTTTCTATTTTAGAGAATGGTTCATTAACACAACTGAATCTTTAGACCTCAAAAGATTATAATTATCTGAAATTATCAACCATATTTTTGGGAATTAATTCAAAGTTAGAAAGTCTACACTGTAGAAATTCCACTGCATTATTACTGTTTATGGTAACCTGTATACTAATAACTCCACTAATGGCAATCTTACATCTAGTTTAATGATTCAAATTGACAAGAAAAGTCTGAGCACGTAACCTGATTAATGCATTCACAAAGGGTCTCTCCTGTTATAGGCCCTGACTTCTGGTTGGCTTTTAACTGGTGTGTTGGAGCCAATACGTAAAGCCACTCCCCTTTCCCACATATGGACTAGTTTTGGTTATTCAAAAGTAAACACTTGGAAGGGAGGCCTCTTTGGTTACCTCCAACTTTGTATAAGCTGAATAAATATAACACAGTGAGCCAGTTTGAAAATCTTGAAGAGGCAGTAAGATGGTTCATTTGCAGACCAGAGAGCTCACTGGCATTTTCAGTTTTGCAGACCGTATACAGAAGCAGTGTGTGTGGCTTTGGTGATTTTCCCATATTTATATATATTTATTTACATACACAAACGTTATTAAATAGCCTCTTTGAAAAGAAGAACCATATGCTCTCAGAGCCTTTTGCTACTCTTAGAGTTTCATATGCAGCCTCTTTGAGCAGTTTTGAAGAAAAAAAATACTACTATTATAAATTACCTCAATATCATTATTATTAATAAAAGTAATAGAACATTATTAAGAATAAGTATTTTCAGTTTAATGAAGTCATCAGTAATGTATGCATTTTCAGTTCTGAAGGAAAATAATTACAGCTGTTGATTGTATTGATTAAAAAAACACATTTAGCTCAAAAATGAGATAGTTTGCTATGCTGATGTTATTTTTTACAAAATCTAGAAACAATATTTTATTTGCTTTATCTGAATTTCACCAGCAACCATGCATTCCTGGAGGAAAAATATTTTTCCAGTTGTAGAATACTCCCCAGCCTGCTTCACAAAGATGTGATGAGGCTGCATGTTTACACATGGCTGGATTTTAGCCAGACATTTTGTAAAGTCATTTGTGATATGTGTGATATGTCTGAATATAAGATAGAAAAATGTGAACCTACAGGTAGATAGCTTTTTAGCTAAATAGCTGGAAATGGTGGTTTAACTAATGTGTCTATGTCTGCCTGGATTTTAGAAGCTGCTTTCTAAATATAATAGAACTTCAGAAGTTCCGTTTGACCTTGTATTATTCAATACTTTTACTAAGGACTTGGATGACTACCAAATTCATAGATGTTGCAGACTTGGGAGAAAGCAAGTTTGTGTGTGACATCTATGCATTTGGTGATTGAATTCTGAAAGATGTTAATAGGTCAAAATCAGCAAAATTCAAAAGAGTAGTATTTACAACTCTCAATCCTGAGTAAATAGGAAGAGGGGAGTCTTGCCTAATGTGGATTTGTGTGAAAAAGATGTAAGAATTTTAGGTGATTATAAGCACCTAACTCAGAGCCTGTCATATAACAGATGGTCAGAGGATGTTGGTTTCATCTCAGACCTATTCAGAGAAGAACTCTAATTGTGATAAATGCTAAGAATCGTGCTCATCTCTTGTAACTAAAGAAATAATTGAAGTTAGGTGTATTTTCTAAGTGTTGTTACATATCCAAGGATCCGTCACTATACTTTGTTCAAGGTTATAAAGGTGGATACATAAATGTTATGTGAGTATTGAATAATGCATTAGATATACATTCTATTTTACTTTTAATGGTAAAAGCTGTAATGACTTTTGCACCAGCCTAATACTTGTGTGCTGAGGAATTAGAGTGAAATTACAGTTAACCTGGTTTTCTTTCAAGTAAAAGTCACTTATCTAAAATAAGGTTGTATACCTGGAATGTGCTACTTTCCTTAAAATAACAATTTATTTTCTCTATCTTAAGTGTATTTAATTTGGAAAAAGCAAATTTGTAATCTAGTAAAACTTAAATTTGTGTTCCACTAGAATTAGTATTTCATTAGCACTTGCACATGTTGATCTGTTCATTCTTATACTGATCCCGTGAAGTAAAACACATTTTACATATGAGGAGACTCATCTAGACAAGTTCTGTAATTTGCCTAAGGTTATCTTCCATACTAACTTATGCCTTATACTATCTTATACTAACTTATGCCTAAGTTAGTAAGTGGTAGTGCCTAGGACTCTAATTCAAGACTGTCATTAAAGCCCGTGATCCCAGCTACTATTCTCTCCTTGATGCTAGTCATTGTAAGTTAATATTAGAAACTCTGTTTTTAAATGTCTTTAATGTGGTTTTCTTTGTAAATAATGGTTGTTTAGCATTCTCACCATACTTAGCACTCTCACAATACTTAGTTTCCCTTGGAAATGTTACATAAACGTTCCTACAAATTGGAAAAATTAAAGCTTGTCACAGTTTGGTCACAATTCTTTTTTTCTAGGTCAACAACTACAATATCAGCAATGTGTCCCATAACTATGCCAGAGCTGTCCTTTCCCAGCCGTGCAACACACTGCATCTTACTGTGCTTCGAGAGAGGCGCTTTGGCAACCGAGCACACAACCATTCTGATAGTAACTCTCCACGAGAAGAGATTTTCCAAGTGGTTCTTCATAAACGAGACTCTGGTGAACAGCTTGGCATTAAATTGGTGCGAAGGACAGATGAGCCAGGGGTTTTTATTCTTGACCTGCTGGAAGGGGGGCTGGCTGCGCAGGATGGCAGGCTCAGCAGCAATGACCGAGTACTAGCCATCAATGGGCACGACCTGAAGCATGGAACTCCAGAGCTTGCTGCCCAGATTATTCAGGTAAACCCTCTTGGCCTTCATTCCAAAGGCTTGGCCGAAATGATCATATAGCAATATTTGTTTTCATTGGCCAATAACATCAGAATTCAGGGGACATTTTATATTTCATTAGAAAATCAGGTATGGCTACCTGAATTCTTTAAAATCCACACTAGTATAACTTCATTGGAGATAGTCTTTTCTAAAAACTGTATCCCTGTGAACTTTGGGGATGATTATTTACAGAGCGTAGGCTCTACTGTTTCATTTCTCATTTGGGTCCTGGATTCTATTATTAAGCCAGATGTAGCAGATGGTAGTGTCCACCTTTTAGAAGTGAGGAAAAGGAGGCTCAAAAGAGCTATGATTACCAAGGATCTGACTTACCTGGTCTCTTAACTCCCTGTCAGGATCTACATAAATAGGCGAGGAGTAACTCTTATCTCAGTAGTGCTTTGTTGTTGTTTTTAAGGAATTCACGGTGTTTAAAATACATGATAAAATTTGTCCTCAAGGCATCTTTGTGACGTAAGTAAGGATAGTCATTATTAGAGGAAGAACATGTTTTTCATAAAAGCATGATGATAGACAAGTTGGAAAGTCATCCAGACAAGATCTACACGTTCTGCAACATGCCATAGCATTTAATGGTATGAGCAACTTCTACAGTGATAAGGATGCAACAAAGAGATGTTTTTCTTAAAGTTAGCAAAACAAAACACTGTGAAGGAAACCAAGAATTATGTAACTGAGCATCAGGAAGTAGGGTAGGCCGATAGTCATTGAAAAATGTGTTTACAACACGGAAATAACAATGAAAATTTAAGACTATGAGAAAAGCCTGGTCTCAACCCTCTTTATTGTATTGAGAGGAGATTCTGATATTGGTGTAATTTCATAGACTTGAAGTTTAAAGAAATTGGATGCCTTAAAATTTCCTCAGATCAAAGGCAACATTAGGACCTGTGTCTGTCTGTGGGTATCAGCCAGCAGCTGCACCACTAAAACCCAGCTCATCTCGAAAGAGTGGAGATTGGTGGGAGGGAGGGGAGAAAGGAGGAGGAGGAAGAAGAAAGCTAATAGAGTTGTAGCATTTGTTTGAGTGAAAGAGTCAAGTTAGAGGCCAGATCAATAAGACAGAAAGTAATAGATGGACTATATGTATTTCAGGCAATGTTTAAATTATCTAAATCTAGTTCATTCATTTGGATGATTCTAACTAAATTTCTAACCAAAATGTGAAAAATATAGATACATAGGTAGAAAATATATTTTAAATTGTCCATGATCATATTTTATATTTGGATGTTATAGTTTCATCGTATTTTGTGCTATAATTTTCTCCAAATAATGGAAAACTGAAGTTGCTCAATTTGTTTCTTTTTGAAAATAAGTAAAAGCCTTATTGGTTTTGGATTTTAAAAAATAACGTATACTCCATGTCTTAAAAGGAGACCAATAGTAAATGATTTTAGTAAGGCATTAAACTTGTTTCTCACTTATTTTCTAATGTAAGAATTGAAAATAAAGTGATTTCTTAACATTATTGACTATAATCATGGGAGAGGTCTCCACTTTGTACCACAATTTCTTTAAAGCAGGCTATCATATTTTCCTATAGGAATTACAGCCAAATGGCATTGTGGTCATGACCAAGAGTCAGCATCAAATAAATTAGACTTATACTTTAAAAGGAAGCATTAAATAACTTGTAAAAATGTAACCAATGTAAACGTATGTTCAAGCCTCTAAATTTAAAACGATAGTCATGAACCTCTAAAATAATTTAACACTTGAGATGTGTGTGTCACATTCACACACATATGCTATATATATACACACACATACATACAAAGTCTTGTTATGCAGGATTTCTGTAGTCATTCTTTTCAAGAATGTTGATGCTGATGTCCTGTTTTTGACTTAGACCTATAGCAGCAGAAACAAAGCTGTGCAGAATTTCGTTATTATTTTGGAAGTAGCCACCATGGAAATTTATTTCAGAAGTCACAGTGGACTTTAATCAAGTTTCGAAGCAGTTCTTCCCTTTATTTTCTTTCCTTTGCTCTGTCCTGCAATATCAAGGCCAACCTTGAAGATGCAAAGAAGTATTACAAGAAAAGTTACCGGTCATGGGGAGATAAGAACCCAGGCAGTGTGACCACTTTGCCTTGGTCATTTTGGAGGTGGGGTTGCAGAGGGCATGCCCAAGATTTTTTGTGGGTATGCGCTTCAACTGCAGCAGTTTTAAGATATTAGCTAATGAAACGAACTCATTCCTCTTGCCACCAGGTGCTTACAGTCACTGCCCAGATGACGCCCTGGTACCGTGATTAAGAAGTGCATTGAAAGTTACACTGCGTGTAATCTTTAAAATGACAAACATCATTAGTCACTTGTGGTAATGTATTTGTGTTTTCTCCAGGCCAGTGGGGAGAGAGTGAATTTAACAATTGCTAGACCAGGGAAACCCCAGGCTGGTAACACCATTAGAGAAGCAGGAAATCATAGCAGCAGCAGCCAGCACCACACACCACCACCATATTACAGCAGACCAAGCTCACATAAGGTGAGGATTTTTTTTTTATGCCACCATCAAAGGATCATCGTTACAAGCTGGTAAGATTTCAGTGAAGGTTTTTTGTGTGTCAGTCATACCTCAATAAAGCAGTTTTTTAAAAAAAGATTCAAATGAGGGTTGTTATTCTGTTGAAAAATATAGGTGTTTGGAATGTGAAATGTGTATGTTTTGCTACCTTGGAGAGTGACTGCGTTGTTCCTTAGAACTAGAGATAGTTTCTTGGAGGGGAAGTTTCCTTTGCCAGGTGATAAACGAAAAGCATGAAATAATCTGCTTGTTTAATCCTACTTGAAAGTGGAATTTATCTTGGGTTGCTTATTTAAATGTAAGAGTTAGTTATTGAAAAAACATAATGAAGACAAGATTGACAAATGTATACTTGGTAATTGAGCCTGTTGCCTACAGAACCAGAATTAGATACGTGAAGATTAAACATATAAATCATGAATTTTGATAGGTACATATATAGCATATTTCTTTTTATGTTAACGCTTAGAGGAATATTACCCTAAATCATTTAAAATTCCCATATGTTAAACTTTGTTACTGTTTCTTCAGAATCAGTATTTCACTGGTTTTATAATGTATTCTGCCTCAGCTGAGAATTTTGATGCTACCTCACTTTCAGTCCAAAAATCTGAAAGGATGGTACTTTAGCATTCTTGATATAATTTACTTCATTTGATCCTTCATTTGAACTCTTAACTTCCAGTGGGCCAGGAGTTTTAAAACAATGATGCAAATGATGCTTACCCAATTACGTAAAAATAAAAGCTAAATGTGAGCTACCAGAGTAATTCTCTTTAAGTAAAATTAAATTGCTTTACTAAGCAAAAACTTTTTTATTGTCACCTGAAAGTACAACATTTGAGTGAATAACTAGCTTTGGAGTCTGTCTCTGGTACCCTAAGAAAGCATAGCGTAAAGACACAGTATTTTTGGCCCATCAGGTTTATATAGTTTTCTGAGCTTAAGTTCTGTAGAGACTTGTCACTGGTCTTTGGTTTAGTTAATACTTAAAAGAAATTATAATCACAGACTTCATTCTCATTTCTGAGCAAAACTCAAAATGTATGAAGGAAACCTATAATTTGCCTTTAAATAATGACTGTGGAAAAGGAGTAATTGTTTTAAATAGGAATTTTTGTTTTTTTTTTTTTTTTTTTTTTGAGACGGAGTCTTGCTCTGTCGCCCAGGCTGGAGTGCAGTGGCCGGATCTCAGCTCACTGCAAGCTCCGCCTCCCGGGTTTACGCCATTCTCCTGCCTCAGCCTCCGGAGTAGCTGGGACTACAGGCGCCCACCACATCGCCCGGCTAGTTTTTTGTATTTTTTAGTAGAGACGGGGTTTCACCGTATTAGCCAGGATGGTCTCGATCTCCTGACCTCGTGATCCGCCCGTCTCGGCCTCCCAAAGTGCTGGGATTACAGGCTTGAGCCACCGCACCCGGCCTTTAAATAGGAATTTTTGAATAGGCTTTGTTTCATATATCTAGTCCTTGTTTTACAGGTTTTGTATACATATAAAACTATAATATAAGGTACAAGTTGGTAATTGAATCCTTTATGTTATTGAATTTTATAATTGGAGATATGGGTATATATAACAGTATTATAGTTTTAAGAGAGTTTGAAAAACTGTAATTAATAATTCCAGTATTCATATAGCAAACTGTCCTTAATTCAATTTGTTTTGGGCACATGTATTTTTCTGTTATAACTATGCTAATTCTGATTCTCTTTAATTTTATATGACAGTATTCTAAATAGTGATGCTGAACTTATTCTATTCCAGGTACTCTGCAAACCTGGCTGGTTAGAAAAACCACTTGAAATGGAATGTGTTCATTTAGCTATTTACTGCTAACATGCTCTGCTTGTTATGTCAAATCCTGATACAGCATAGTAAAGGTCTCCTAGGGAAAACACATGCATATTCACCAGAACAATCTTTTCAGACAATTATAATCATTCTGAAAAAATAAAGTATATATGTTAGTCTACTACAAAGCTGTTTCGATAAACATTCATGTAGTTTTAGGAAGTTCCTTGAAGCATACTGAGTATAATCTTTAAAGTTTGGTTTGGTTCCTGGATAAAAATTGCATACATTTCAGACACTTAGAGTAATAAAACACCCACACTTAACTGCTTAAATATGTAAGAACTGAACCTGCTTAAATAAATATACTCAAGGTTGAGTTTACCTGAGTTGTCTTCAGAATAAAGTTGTGTTTGTCTAATTTTGAAGGCTGCTAACAAAAATGCCATACCTTTGGATAGGAGACTGCCTTAAAATATTTGTAAAAATTTGTAAATTTTCTCCTTGGTCATAATATTTTCTGGGAATACTATGCTGCTATTACACATAGCTCCTTTGGTAAAATTTCAAGAGTATAATTTCACATCTGGAGAAGGGTAGATAGGCCTAGAATTCCAGGCCCTGATTTTGAGATTTGATAAACGCCATTATTAACAGTTAAATACATGTCAATTCTCCAAACTAATGTGACTTAAGGAAATGTTATAATTCTGTAAATATAATTTGTATTTTTTATTTTTTATATTAACAATGTTAATTATCTGCAACATTCTCTTAACAGTTAATAAGTGTTAAAACCTTCTGAGACATTATCTTGCACTGTACACTTAATGGGATAGTTCTTGTATGGGTGCATATATACAATATGTAAATGTAGTCTATCACACTATATAGACATATACAAAATACTATTTATATTAATATATATCGTACATACTTTTAACACACGCAAGTTTTGAATCCCAGGACGGTGCCTATATTAACATGATGTGGGACAAGTTACATGACCTCCCTAGGTTTGTTTCATCTTTTGTAAAATGGGGTCAATAATAATATATAATTTCAGGACTTTTGTGAAGTTTAAAGGAAATAATGCATGTAAAGGCATTAGCTTTTCACAGGCTAAGCCCAAATGTTAATTTTTATTTTAATATTAATATTGCATATGTACATCTTATTTTTTACTAAGTTCTGATTCAAAAGAAAAGTGATGTTTTAAATTCTTTTTCTTCCAGGAGCATCTCAATAATAAATAGTAGTAACAAATGTCAGTAAAAATGGGAGAGTATTAATTTGTTGGGAATTTATTTCCCTGTCATTAACTTTTTCAAAAATTCAGTCATTTTGTATCCTTTTAGCTTTTCATGAAGATTTTGGAGGTAGATTTGCAACTTCTTCATGATTTGAGCACTCATAGTCCTAGTCAGTGAGAATCAGGAGATAGGTCGATGGCCTTTTTCTGGCAGTTGCCAAAATCTATTCTTTCATGCTACTCTGTCAACTTGTCTTTCAAAGAAATGGGGAGAAAGATGGAAGTAAAATTAATTGATTTGTCTTCAGAATCTTAAAACTCAAAAGCATCATTTACTTTAGTGCAGCTGATCAAAGATGAAGCTCAAACAAATTATACAAATGATGTGCTTATTTTACTTTGACTGCCGGATTTCAGCAGTCCTGAGTTTTTTCAGGTACATAAACAGTCATATGAAAATAACATAGTCCAAAATTTGACATTGATCCACAGTAGACTTAGTAAGAACTGTATATTACTTTCATTTGCAATTAAGGAATAAAAAATAATTACTGTATAAATGCCTTGTATGTTATTACCTTAGAAGTAATAACTTCACTTCAACTATATTTTATTCATTATCCAATGGTTTTTTTCTTGTATGTTTTAGGATCTTACTCAGTGTGTTACATGCCAAGAAAAACACATTACTGTAAAGAAGGAACCACATGAGTCCCTTGGCATGACTGTTGCTGGGGGCAGGGGAAGTAAGAGTGGTGAGCTGCCCATCTTTGTGACCAGTGTGCCGCCCCATGGCTGCCTTGCACGAGATGGCAGAATAAAGAGAGGTAAGATGGGATCTTGAAAAATTTTAGCACATCTTATTTCTGAATTAAATGCACATTTAAAAAAATAAAAGAGTATCTACAAAGTATCTATTAAACATGACTTTTTAAAATCCTTTAAACTGTCCCTTGCATGTGGAAGCATAAAGTCATTCTATGAGGTTAGAAAAATGCCTTATATAAAGGGAAGTTGCTGAACCTTGACGACAGTACCAGAATTTGCTAACAGTTACTCAGACTGTTAGATTATTTTATCTTAGGAAAAGATCCTGTAGCATTAAAACAGACTTAGATACTCCAAAGGGCCATCTCACTGAAAAATAAATGTTTCTTTTAATAAAGTGTCTGTAGAAGGGGACTCAGAGAGGAGGTGAAGCAGAAGACAAAATTAATTTTAGGGATAAATGCATTTGCCATTTCATATTCCCTGTCAATGCTATATAATTTGTATAGATAGGGGTTGCAGCTAGCCTCCATTACCATGGTAAAAATAGCAGTCTCCATTGACTTAGTTTGTATAAGAGGTAAGAAAAGTGACTCTGAAAACTTAGTTTTCCAGGAATGAAGTTGAACCCCTACCTCACACCATAAACACAAATTAAATCATGATGGATTCAAGATCTAAATATAAGAGCTGAAACTCTTAGAAGAAAACACAAATGTAAATCCTGGTGACCTTGGATTAGACAGTAGTTTCTTAGATATGTCACTATAAGCAAAAGCAACAAAAGAAAATATAGACAGACTGGACTTTAAAACTGCAAACTTTAGTGCTGCAAAGAATACAACCAAGCAAATGAAAAAGTAACCCACAGAATGGGAAAAACATTTGCAAATTATATATATGACAAATGGCTTGTGTCTAGAATATATATTCTTACAACTCTACTTAAAAAGTCAGAAAACACAACCTAAAGATGAGGAAAGAATCTGAATAGACATTTCTCCAAGAAGATAAATAAATAGCCAGTATTCCCATGAAAAGATGCTTAGGCTGGGTGTGGTGGCTCACACCTGTAATCCCACGACTTTGGGAGGCCGAGGCAGGTGGATCGTTTGAGCCCAAGAGTTTGAGAACAGTCTAGGCAATATGGCACAACCTTGTCTTTACAAAAAATACAAAAATTAGCCAGCTGTGGTGGTGTGAACCTGCAGTAATCCCAGTTACTCAGGAGCTGAGGTGGGAGGATCACCTGAGCTCCAGAGGTCAAGGCTACAGTAAGATGAGATCATGCCACTGTACTCCAGCGTGGCATCAGAGTGAGACCCTGTCTCAAATGCAAATCAAAACCACAGTGAGATACTACTTCACAACCAGTAGGATGACAGTAATAAAAAAGACAGCCAATAATAAACACTGGCAAGGATGTGGAGCAATGGAAACTCTCATTAATTGCTGGTGGGAATATAAAGTGGTACAACTGTTTTTGGAAAACAGTTTGGTAGCTCCTCAAAGAGTTAAACTGATTCCTCATATAGTTAACCATATGACCAGCACTTCCACTTCTAGAGACATGAAAATAGCTGTTCATATGAAAACTTGTATACCAGTGTTCATAGCAGCATTATTCACAATAGCCAAAAAGTGGAAACTCGAATGTCCGTCCATCAGCTGATGAATGGATCAATGGAATGTGGTCTACCCATACAACAAAGTATGATTTGGCCGTGAAAAGGACTGAAGTACTGGCACAAATTACATGGGTGAACCCTGAAAATATTATTCAAGTAAAGAAGCTAGATACAAAAGACCATGTATGAGTCTATTTACATGAAATGTTCAGAAGAGGCAAATCTGTAGAGACAGAAAGTAAATTAGTAGTCGCTTAGGGTTGGGGAAGGGGAGTGATGGGTGTAGAGGGAGTGATTGAAATGTTCTCAAAATTACTGTAGTGATGCTTGCACAACTGTGAATATGCTAAAACCTTAAACTTATATTCTTTAAATGGGTGAATTGAATAGTATGTGAATTATTTTTTCAAGCTGCTATTAAGTAAAGGTTATTTGTCCGGTTGTAGTATTGGGTAATTTTATTTCCTTTTTGTTATTTTAATGATTTGCTGTGATAATCTGAAAAGCTGATGATAAATTGGGAGAGAGAAATGTCTGTAGACTTTGTAGCACAAATGTCTGCTTCCTACAAAACTAATCTTTCCTAACCTTTGATATAATCCCCATTGCCGTTTTTTATTATATTACTTAACAGAGCAACAGTTCTTTTCTTCCTCAAACAGGGAAGACATTCAAACCACAAGTTTCATTTCTTTGTGTGGGCCCAGGGATAGCTTCTCTGTACATATTCTGATATTTTCCCTGAATGAACTATACAGGGCTGTCCTTATGTATAGAACTGTGTAAATATAAAGCGGAATACATTAAACATTTATTTCTAAGGGCAAAGGATCAAATGATTTTTGATTGAACAGAATTGTAGAAATCTCTGAAACTCTTAAGAAGAGAAATGAACCTGCCCAGGGCCTGTACACAACTAAACTCAAACTGATGATTCGAACTTCCAGTCATGTCAAGCTGCCTCAGGCCACACTTTTTCCCATGTATTATGACATTATTTTAAAATTATGAAATGTTTTCTGTGTGTTGGGTTTCTTCTCATTATAAAAATTACAAAGAAATAATAAATGCCATTTATTATTATGCCTTATCTCATCAGAGTTGTGGGAACTAACTTTTGTTGCTTAGTTTATAAACAAAAAGAATTGCAGGTGAATACTCAGTGGCTCAGCTCATTTTTCTTGTTTCTTCATCTGAATAGGTGATGTGTTGCTGAATATCAACGGCATTGATTTGACCAATTTAAGTCACAGTGAGGCAGTTGCAATGCTGAAAGCCAGTGCCGCATCCCCTGCTGTTGCCCTTAAAGCACTTGAGGTCCAGATTGTTGAGGAGGTGACTCAGAACACGGAGGAGCAGCCAAGTACTTTCAGCGAAAATGAGTATGATGCCAGTTGGTCCCCATCATGGGTCATGTGGCTTGGGCTTCCAAGGTACTGAGCGCTTTCTTGTTTTATAGAAATCATAGTCATACTTGCAACCCTTACCAGTGTGTAGCATGATAAATTTACCCGTTGGAATAAAAAAAAACTTTAATTCAATAAAAGTAGCAACATCAAATCAAACTACAAAAGAAAAGGATAATTTTTCTTAGGATATTACATTTTAAAAGGTACACAAAGAAAGCAGTTGTGTCTATTCCTGTTAAGGCTCCTCAGTGGGCTAGCCATGAGATTGGATAACCCAGCCTCTTGCTTAGAAAAGCTGTCATTTACCAGCACTCATTCTGCTATGTGCTGAGACTTCATGCATTTTTCATCAGAAAAACCAGGCCAATCTTGGGGCCTCCCCGATTTCAGAAGCCTTTCTTAATACCTTTTTAATTTTTTTAAACTCTCCCTAAAAAAGGCAGTATTTATACTCAATTTTTATTGGATGCAAGAGTCTATTAAGCCAAACCATTAGTGTTCAAGAATGGCTGTTTCACTTTTGTTTTTTATCAGTGTGACCAGCCAAGATATGCTGTGGTTGGTCAGTGCTGGGCTCACAGAAGCACGTAGAATCTCCAGTGGCATCCCAGGATGCATTCCTTTCCGCGGTTGTTGTTGTTTGACATTTGAGATAGGAAGAATGTGTGTTCCTGTCATTATCTGTTGTTGTTGCCTAATCCATTTAGATTCTTACTGTACCTAAGAATACTAAAACTGTGAAGCATTTTGACTCTTGACCACGTATGAAAATTATTGATTCTTTAAAATAAAAATAAACAATAAGAATTTGCTATTTTCTGAGCCACCTGACTCGGATACGTTCATAACAACAAGTAGCGTTTAGATAGTGCTTCAAGGCTCTTTGTGCATAGTGGGTGAGAAGTGGTCTACTCATGCAGTGGCCGGGCAGCACGTCGCAGACCTCAGAACTCGTCTGCACCTCTAATGATGGAGCAGACAGAGAGCAGCAGCGTCCTGGAGAAACTTGGTCCCTAGTGCTTCCTTTAATTTTCCTTGTCTGTTATACCAGTCTAGTTTGGGGATTGGCACATTGACCTCTTTGTTCGAGCATTTTCTGGTGTACCAGGCGTAATAGCAAAGATTTTAGATGAGAAATAACAGTATAATAAAATCTATTTTTGAGCCCACCGGTGTTGAAAGACTACCTGTCAATAAAAGGCTACTATTCAATGTGTACACGTGTATGGAGGTTTCTGTTGAATGCAAAGCTATATTCAACAGCCATATGTCCTCCTCGGTGGGTGCAGGTGGCCCTTACGTGCAGGTTTCACACCAGATAGTGTAGCAGCTCTACTCTGCTTTTCTTGAAAAGGGGGGTTTCTTCCACTGCAATTTGTTGGTATATACAAGAAAGCTATTTGTTTCAGAAGATGCAGCATTAGGAAAATAACCAACACTGTCCCTTTAAATCCAGGCCAGTGCATGGGACCTTGTTCCATCCCAGAAGCCTTTCTTATCAGTGAGCTAAGAAACTAGATAAGATGAGAAGGTCTGGCATGGTAAACATCGCTTTATAGAATTGGCTTTATTAAGAAATAATAAAACAGGATCTTTAAAACTATTTTACTTATATTATATATATTTATTATTTTATTATGGATTAAAAACAGGAAACCTTGCCTTCCATGCGTTTAGATCTGGTTCCACCTAAAGATGAAAGATATTTATTTATTATAAAGAGATTTTTTTTTTCTGTATCATTTAGTTGTGGTTTTTTTGTTTGTTTGTTTTGTTTTTAAGATTCTACTCACTGTTTCTTCCCAAATCCATAGAGCTATGGAAACATAAGTACATTTTTTTCCCTCCCTCTCTGGACACATCCTCCAATCTGGCAGTAGCATTCTAACTGTAGTTTCTCAGTGTCTATGATACATTTATATATGCATGTGTGTATAGATGTGTATATATTTTCTTTTTTTGAAAAAGATGAGGTCTTGCTCTGTCACCCAAGCTGGCATGATCATAGCTCACTGCAGCCTCAAGCTCCTGGGCTCAAGCCATCTTCCTGTCTCAGCCTCCCAGTAGCTGGGACTACAGGCACATGACACTGTACCCAGCTTGTCTATGACAGAAAAAAAAAAAAAAGAAAAAGATTTTTTGTTAGTGTTTTCCAGATTGATTTCTCTATTTTGGGAAGTAAGAGTCTCCCTTAAAATGAAAACAACCTAAGTAAAGGAGAAAATAACAACTCCTCATGTAGACTAAAAGCCTACAGGACCTTCAGAAAAGAGAAGTAATTATCTGCCTTCTTTTTGGAAGCTGCGCTCCTAGTCTTTTTCTTCTTTCATTCGCGTGCTGGGCTTGGCAGTACTAGACCTCTTTCATCCCACGCTACAAGTCCTCTTGTAGATGAAAGTGATTAGTAGAATTGAGGACTTTGTTGACAATGCAGTGAGCAGATATAGGTACATAACCCTTTTGTACAGGTTACTGAGGTGTAATTTGTAACCAGGTTCTCTGTGTGTGTGTGTGTGTGTGTGTGTGTGTCTTCACTTGGGAAGACTAAAAAAAGTTGGAGAAATTCGAGTCTACCTAGGACTGTGTCTCTGCTAGAAAATGGATTGTCAAAATAATCTATTTATTAATAGCCCTTTTTCTTTTTTCCAAGAGTGGTAAATATAACATGGTGTGGAGTAATAACAAAAATAAGCGGCTATAAAAGCCTCCATGTTAATGTTTTCTTTATTTTTGTGTTTGTTTATAGTACACTTCATAGCTGCCATGATATAGTTTTACGAAGAAGCTACTTGGGAAGTTGGGGCTTTAGTATCGTTGGTGGATACGAAGAGAACCACACCAATCAGCCTTTTTTCATTAAAACTATTGTCTTGGGAACTCCTGCTTATTATGATGGAAGATTAAAGTGAGTCTTGTTCTCATTAATGATGTGATTCATGTTGATGACACCGAACATGATCTAGACCAGGGGTCAGCGGTCAGCACCAAATCCAGCCCATTATCTGTTTTTGAAAATAAAGTTTCATTGCAGTGCAGCTACACTTGCTGGTTTATGTACTCTCTGGCTCCCACACTACACTAGCAGAGTTGGTGTCGTCATGACAGACTGTATGGGTCTTGAAGCCTAAAATATTTACCATCTGACCCCTTACAGAAAAAAAATTTGCCAATCCCGATCTAGACTGAAGTGTTACCTTTACTATCTTGTCGCTTATAGCTACGTTTCATTAATCTGATGACAGAAACTGAACCTGAGTTATTTCATCGGACATATTTCATTCATCATGTTGTGATGTGACGTTGAGCACTGAGTAAGTTTCCCACACAGCCTTCTCAGGTCCAGTCCTGTCATTAGATGACTCTGCTTTGTTTTTCTCCATAGCGTTTCTCTCTACCTGAGATCGTATTTATGCAAGCTCCATAAGGGAGGGATCTTGTTGCATTTATTGTTACATCCCTAGCAGTCATAACAATACCTTGCATAAAGTAAGATCTCCATAAATATTTGATGAATGAATGTACAATAGCTTACAGGATGCCTGGCGCAGTGCTAAGTGCTGTGCATGCATTATGTAATCTTAACAATCCTATGAGGTAAGTTTCTTTATTATTCCTGTTTTAAAACAAACAAGATAACTGAGGCTTGGAAAGGTTAAGAAACTTGCCCACAATGAAGTAGCTGAAAGTGATTGGCTGGCATTCAGACCCAGGACTATCTGGCTCTAGATCCCTGGACTTTAACCCCTCTGCCAGCCTCTACCACTGAACAAAAGTCCTCGCTCAGTGTACAGCGTCTTATCAAAGCTCGGGCACTGGGAGAAGAAAAGAGAAGGTGTCATGGCAAGAGATCATCACCGGTAGAGAGGAGGTGGTTGATTGTAAATTCTTAATACCTGCTTTATGAAGGAAGAACCATTTCTTAAACAGTAAATGTTGACACTCTGTATAGAATGCTATGCAGATGGAAAATGTACACCGTTTGCAAGGAGTAAGTGACATCTAAATACTGTGTGGAAAAGTGATTGGGAGTGGTATGCTCCAGGTCAGCCTATATTGATAAAGATGAAAAAAAAATAATTTTAGGAGGAAAGCATAGGGAAGAATGAATTAATCACTCTCTTAGCTAAGTTACTCAACCAGTCTGGGCCTCTGTTAATTATAGTTTGTATTCCTCCTACTTCCAAAAAGAAATTGAAGTAGTCAACAGTAAAATAGCATATTTATGGTATAAATAGAAGACCAAAAACCATAAGGATACTTATGGTAATTATAAGGCTGGAAAGGTCTTCCAATTCATCATCTGTGATAATTCTGCTTAGAGTACAGTGAGTGTCAACAGCTGAAAGAAGAGGAAGTATGGGTCTTTTTTCCAACTTAATTCAACCCTCAGATATATGAGCTCTAAGAATGAATAGAGAAATAGCAGTCAAAATACTAAGCAACCCCCTTCAAATGCATGACTTGGTATTTTTTTAAAGAGAGAGCGTATTTACTCTATATTTTGCTTAAATTAGTGTGAAAATTACTCTGCTTGTCCTTGACATTCACCGACTGGTTATGGAGTCGTTGGCACAGGGGTTTCCTTGATTGGCAAGGGAAAGCCAGCATAGGCTTAACAGCCGTCCCAGACAAAGTAGATTATACACCCTAATCATTGACAGTTAAGTGGTAAGTGAAACTGCATTTTTCATGCTAAATGAATCTCAATTGGGATATTTTTAATACCATGAAAATAGTAACATTCTGTATCCGTCTCTCTTTGTCCAGGTGTGGTGACATGATCGTGGCCGTAAATGGGCTGTCGACCGTGGGCATGAGCCACTCTGCACTAGTTCCCATGTTGAAGGAGCAGAGGAACAAAGTCACCCTGACCGTTATTTGTTGGCCTGGCAGCCTTGTATAGATTTTGGAAATTGGTTTCAAATCTCGCATCTTCCTTTTTTAGGTTTTTGAAAGAAAGCCCTTTGGTTTCATTGTGTTTTGTGGTTTAGGAGCTGCTGACACCGCTGGTATACACAGGAAACCCACCAAGATTGTCCGTCTCTGTTTATTTAAATGGTTTCCTAAGTCAGTGACATTTCTTTTAGCTTGGAAACAATCTTCCACTAACCTTTGTGAGTTTATATTTTCAGAATTCAAACTTAGTTGTTAAAATGTTACCTACGGTAGTGAGCAAAGCTTACCCAAACTGTGTCCCAGCTGGAGTAAACACCTTCTGGTGGGTCTTTGTTTTCAGCAACTGAATCATAGAATGAGTCCTGTATCCCTCAGACCTGATGTCAGCGAAGCCAGTAACAACAGCATGTACTGCCAGTGTCATAACCAATACCATGAATGAGTATACTTTAAATTTTGATGATAACTGTCCCCCCCCCCTTTTTTTTTTTTTTTTGAGACAGAGTCTCACTCTGTCACCCAGGCTGGAGTGCAGTGGTGTGATCTCAGCTTACTGCAACCTCCACCTCCGGGGTTCATGCCATTCTCCCGCCTCAGCCTCCCGAGTCACTGGTACTACAGGCACGCATCACTACACCCAGCTAATTTTTTGTACTTTTAGTAGAGACGGGGTTTCACCGTGTTAGCCAGGATGGTCTTGATCTCCTGACCTTGTGATCCGCCCGCCTCATCCTCCCAAAGTGCTGGGATTACAGGCATAAGCCACCGCGCCCGGCCGTTCCCCATTTTTTATTGGTGCCAACATTTCAAAACTTCATACTGTTTATAAAGTGATTTTCTTGTTTATTTCTACTGTAATCTCTCAATACTTATAGAAGATGAAGAAATAAGTCTGACAACACTAAAGAGATTTCTTAAATAATATACTATTATTAGAATAGTAGAGAATAAAAGATAATGTTATCCAGTTACAAAGGAATTTGGGTGATAATTATAACTTAATGTTAGAGATGGTAAAGCTGCACTTACTTGAACAGCCCAAAAGCATTAAAAATCTATTTCCAAAGGAATCTTTTGCTATGTAGGGAAATTTTGAAGTAGTTTTTGCTAAAAAAAATTATTTCTAGAGTTGTATTATTCTTAGCAGTAATCTTGGCTAGAAATGTTTTTGTGATTTATGCAATTAAACGAAATAAAGATAAAACCATATTATTAAATACATATATATCACAGCTAAGTAGGAGAAAGAGAGACCTTTTTATTTTATGGGTAGGAGTATTTGTTGTGTATTTTAGAAACAATTATTTTTCCCATTATTTCTTATGAGCTTAGTTGTTCCAAGTAGGAGACAGAAAAGTTCTGTTTTATTGGAAATGTAGGTTTTAGATGTATCTTTCAGTCAGATCTCGGTCACTAGACTATTTCATATTTTTTGAAATGTTTTTGAAAATTATGACTAGCCCATTTTTTGTCCTTTATTCCACATACTTATCCTCTGAAGAACACTTAAATAAGTGAATAAGATAAAAATATCTTTACCTTATTAATATTATACATACTTGAAAAAAGTTTCATTTAGAAACCTAGTTCAGAATCTGAGCTAATTTACAAGTGACCTCTGTAATAAATGGTATTGATAATCAGAGAATGTATTTCAGAATACTACAGTACAATATATTATGAAGCATGACCACTTTATTTTCAAACTTAGCAATTGCATTGCTGGGGTTTATTGTATCTGTAGCATGTCACAGATTATTTCAGTTAGTTTTATAATTATTTTTTAAAAACATCTATTTGGAATAAATAAGATACAGCAACAGTCATTGCTACTGACTTGTTCGACCCCTTAACTACACTGTACGATCGACATACAACAAGATGCTGTGGAATGGCCCGTACAGTATATTACTGTCATGTGGTGATTGGCTTTGGAAGCAATTTGATAATTGAAATGCTTTGATATTCTAATTGACATGGAACAAGTTTTTTCCCTGCTCTCCAAATAGAATTTTGTAACCAACTTTGCTATTTTTTTAAAGTTTGTAAGAATGTGTCGTTCCTTGGGGAGTAGCCATCCATCAACAAATATCCTGACTGCTACTTTGTTATATACAAAATACTCACATTGAACCTGGTGGCATAATGAGTCTTTTGAAAGAAGAAATTTTTTCACTCATTTTTATCATAGAAATCTTGGAATCAGCTTAAGCTGTAGCTTTTCTGACAAAAGACAGTCATTTTTGGTCAGAGTGACATTTGGTGATGGAAACTTGTTCATAATTTATTGTTACTACAGAACTATTTGGATTTTCTCATTTTTAGTTCTGATAGTTAAATATTTTGGTTTGTTCTGTGCCTTCAGTTTGAATTATTTCAGGATTTTTCAGATGTTTAAATAATGGTGTGAATCATTCGGGATGGAAATAAAAGTCATCCTTTCTGTAATAGTGACGTTGTCTCTTTTCTTGAACAGCAGCTGTTAACTTAGTCTGTGATCTGTATTTTTGTTGCTGGCTCCGCTGTCCTTATAATATACCGAGTGTGAAACTCAGGATCACAAACCCACCTTATTCTCACCCCACAGTTTCTTTTCCTTTTTCCTTTTTTTTTTTTTTTTTTGACAGAGTCTCAGTTTGTCACCCAGGCTGGAGTGCGGTGGCCCGATCTTGGCTCACTGCAACCTTTGCCTCCCTGGTTCGAGCAATTCTCCTACCTCAGCCTCCTGAGTAGCTGGAACTATAGGTGCCCACCACCAGGTCTGGCTAGTTTTTGTAGTTTTAGTAGAGACGGTTTCGCCATGTGGGCCAGGCTGGTCTCGAACTGCTGGCCTCAGGTGATCCGCCCGCCTCAGCCTTCCAAGACACTGGGATTACAGAGGTGAGCCACCATGCCTGGCCTTTTTCTTTTCTAATATGGTTACGAGGGAAAAAAAATTTTTTTGACTGAAAGAAACAAAGTTGTCTCCTAGTTTTCTAGCAAGTTAAGTTCAAACCGAGGCCTCTGTGGTCAGACTCCTAATCGGATTTTCCAGATGACTCCGTGGTCCGGTTTACCCTCCCTTGCTCCAGCAGCCTCCCCAGAACACACACACACACATCGCGCCACTGCCCCGCCCCAGTTCCTGCCTCCAGCACACACTTACGGTGTTTCCTCCAACTGTAAAGCTTTTTCTTCTCTGCTGGTTCACATTGTTCCCACATCTGGAGTGAGGGCTTAAGTGACACTCCATCTATCTCACTCTTCACTCCCCACTTTCCCTCCTAATGGTGAATCTCCGTAGGCCTTTGTGTATGCATTTCTTCTGACCTTGATCTCTTGCTACCTAATTAGAGTTTTAAGTACCATCTTTAACCTTGCAACTTTGAGTACCACTGACACTTAAGTCTACAGCTCCCACAGTCCGTAACCTGAGACAGACACCTAGATCTCAGCACCTCCAGAACTGAAATCTGTGCTTTCCCAAGCGTTTGCCTACGTCCTGTCTCTTTATCTTTCAGTCCAAACTCTTAAGCCTTCAGAGTAACTTTTCTAAACCCCAACTCTAATCATATCTTTGCCCTGTTTAAAAATCTTCATTTGGCCGGGCACAGTGGCTCACGCCTGTGATCCCAGCACTTTGGGAGGCTGAGGTGGGTGGATCATGAGGTCAGGAGATAAAGACCATCCTGGCTAACACGGTGAAACCCCGTCTCTACTAAAAATGCAAGCAATTAGCTGGGCTTGGTGGCGGCGCCTGTAGTCCCAGCTACTCGGGAGGCTGAGGCAGGAGAATGGTGTGAACCCAGAAGGTGGAGCTTGCAGTGAGCTGAGATGGCACCACTGCACTCCAGCCTGGGTGACAGAGCAAGACTCTTGTCTCAAAAAAAAAAAAAAAAAAAAAAATCATTTGTTCCATATTGTCTGCAGGATAAATCAAAAAACTTGATACAGCACAAAAGGCTTTTCGTGGTTTGGCCCCCCCGCTTTCCCCTGTGGCCTCATTTCCGCCCTTTCTTCCTATATAAACCACCCCAGCCCACATACATCCCCTGCCCTCTGCATCTGCAGGGGCTAACTTGGCTCAGGTGACACCACTCTTAAGAAATCTTTACCAATCTCTCTGGCCAAGCTTTTTCTGGCTCCTTTTAAAGATTTCATTAAGTTACACATTTATGGTCATGGCTATATGCTAGGAAGAAGAAAACTTGCGAAGTAGATGCTTGATTACCCCATCTGTGACAGTGTTTTTTTTTTTTTTTTTTTTTTTAATTATACTTTAAGTTCTAGGGTACATGTGCATAACGTGCAGGTTTGTTACATATGTATACTTGTGCCATGTTTGTGTGCTGCACCCATCAACTCGTCAGCACCCATCAATTCGTCATTTATATCAGGTATAACTCCCAATGCAATCCCTCCCCCCTCCCTCCCCATGATAGGCCCCGATGTGTGATGTTCCCCTTCCTGAGTCCAAGTGATGTCATTGTTCAGTTCCCACCTATGAGTGAGAACATGCGGTGTTTGGTTTTCTGTTCTTGTGATAGTTTGCTAAGAATGATGGTTTCCAGCTGCATCCATATCCCTACAAAGGATGCAAACTCATCCTTTTTTATGGCTGCATAATATTCCATGGTGTATATGTGCCACATTTTCTTAATCCAGTCTGTCACAGATGGACATTTGGGTTGATTCCAAGTCTTTGCTATTGTGAATAGTGCGGCAATAAACATAGGTGTGCATGTGTCTTTATAGCAGCATGATTTATAATCCTTTGGGTATATACCCAGTAGTGGGATGGCTGGGTCATATGGTACATCCAGATCTAGATCCTTGAGGAATCGCCATACTGTTTTCCATAATGGTTGAACTAGTTTACAATCCCACCAACAGTGTAAAAGTGTTCCTATTTCTCCACATCCTCTCCAGCACCTGTTGTTTCCTGACTTTTTAATGATTGCCATTCTAACTGGTGTGAGATGGTATCTCATTGTGGTTTTGATTTGCATTTCTCTGATGGCCAGTGATGATGAGCATTTTTTCATGTGTCTGTTGGCTGTATGAATGTCTTCTTTTGAGAAATGTCTGTTCATATCCTTTGCCTACTTTTTGATGGGGTTGTTTGTTTTTTTCTTGTATATTTGTTTGAGTTCTTTGTAGATTCTGGAAATTAGCCCTTTGTCAGATGAGTAGATTGCAAAAATTGTCTCCCATTCTGTAGGTTGCCTGTTCACTCTGATGATAGTTTCTTTTGCTGTGCAGAAGCTCTTTAGTTTAATCATATCCCATTTGTCAATTTTGGCTTTTGCTGCCGTTGCTTTTGGTGTTTTAGACATGAAGTCCTTGCCCATGCCTATGTCCTGAATGGTACCACCTAGGTTTTCTTCTAGGGTTTTTATGGTAATGGCCATACTGCCCAAAGTTATTTATAGATTCAATGCCATCCCCATCAAGCTACCAATGAGTTTCTTCACAGAATTGGAAAAAACTGCTTTAAAGTTCATATGGAACCAAAAAAGAGCCCGCATTGCCAAGACAATCCTAAGTCAAAAGAACAAAGCTGGAGGCCTCACGCTACCTGACTTCAAACTATACTACAAGGCTACAGTAACCAAAACAGCATGGTACTGGTACCAAAACAGAGATATAGACCAATGGAACAGAACAGAGTCCTCAGAAATAATACCACACATCTACAGCCATCTGATCTTTGACAAACCTGAGAGAAAGAAGAAATGGGGAAAGGACTCCCTATTTAATAAACGGTGCTGGGAAAATTGGCTAGCCATAAGTAGAAAGCTGAAACTGGATCCTTTCCTTACTCCTTATACGAAAATTAATTCAAGATGGATTAGAGACTTAAATGTTAGACCTAATATCATAAAAACCCTAGAAGACAGTGTTTTAAAACTAGACAATAAATGTCAGAGATTCTGTCGCTTCTGAAGAGCTCAAGATACTGCCAAGTTAGAATCGAGGCTTAATTTCTTTTTCTGTTCGGGGGGTCTACAGTACGTTTAGTCATCGTGTCTTCTCCTTTTTTTTTTTTCTTTTTTTTGAGACGGAGTCTCGCTCTGTTGCCCAGGCTGGAGTGCAGTGGCCGGATGTCAGCTCACTGCAAGCTCTGCCTCCCGGGTTCATGCCATTCTCCTGCCTCAGCCTCCTGAGTAGCTGGGACTACAGACGCCCGCCACCTCGCCCGGCTAGTTTTTCATATTTTTTAGTAGAGACGGGGTTTCACCGTGTTAGCCAGGATGGTTTCGATCTCCTGACCTTGTGATCCGCCCGTCTCGGCCTCCCAAAGTGCTGGGATTACAGGCTTGAGCCACCGCACCCGCCCCGTGTCTTCTTCTCCTCTTGGCTGCACCATTTTCTCAGACTCCTTGCTCATGAGCGTTCTGAGAATGCTGATGCTGGTCAGGTATATTGCAAGTTGCTCTCTATTGGAATTTGCTGTTCTTCTTATTATCAGACTGGCAAATGGGTTTTTGGAGCAATATCCCGAAGGTAAAATGCTGTTGTCCTCATATCAAGGATACCTCCTGTGTGATTTATGGCTGCTGAACTTGGCCTCGACCACCCGGCCTCTCCACTACTTACCCGATTTCTCTACAATAGTGTGCACAGCCCATGCTTGAGCAGTGGGAGTTATTCTCTCCGTTTATCTTTGAGCTGGTCAGGAAAATTGAGGCCTCTGGTGCTGCTTTGGGAGCACCTTGTGGGTAGAAGGCAGCTAGAAATCCTTGGTTAAGAGTATCGGGGCAATAGTCCAGGCGCGATGGCTCATGCCTGTAATCCCAGCCACTTTGGGAGGCCGAGGCAGGCGGATGACGAGGTCAGGAGTTTGAGACCAGCCCGTCCAACATGGTGAAACTTCATCTCTATTAAAAATACAAAAATTAACTGAGTGTGCTGGTGGGTGCCTGTAAGCCCAGCTACTCGGGAGGCTGAGGCACAAGAATCGCATGAACCCGAGAGGTAGAGGTTGCAGTGAGCCAAGACTGCACTACTGCACTCCGGCCTGGTGACAGAGTGAAAACTCCATCTCAAAAAAAGAAAAGATATCAGGGGCATATTTCACATTTTAAACAAACTCAGCCAGGCACAGTGGCTCATGCCTGTAATCCCAGCACTTTGAGAGGCTAAGGTGAGAGGAGCGGTTGAACCTGGGAAGTCAAGGCTGTAGTGAGCCACAATTGCGCCACTGCACTCCAGCCTGGACAACAGAGCAAGACCCTGTCTCTAATAATAAATAACCCTCTCTTGACTCTGCTATTCGTAGTAAAGTTTCCCAAAAGAGTTGTCTCCATTTTGCATTCTTTAGCTATTTTTAATTCATAACAGTTTTTCTGACACAAAAGTCAGAAATAATACAGTGAACACTTGTGTACCCACCACCCAGCTTAAATATAAGCAGGGCCACTGCCGTTCGACCTCCTTCTCCATTTGTGTCTACCCTCTCGCCTTCCCACTGTTTTTTGTGGTTATACTACATATTTATGCATCATTCAAGTATAGTATTGTGTATATGGTTTTAAATATGTAAATGATGTGTATATGTGGTGTTCTGCAACTACTTTTGCTGCAAGATTCATGCATGTTTATGTAGGTCAAGTTTTTATTGCTAGTCAATGATTATGACAATTTTCTATCTATATCTTATTTGACATTTAGGTTATTTTTTTCTTTTCATCATTAACAGTGCTGGTGGGAGCAGCAAAAACAAGTATTCATGTGCATGTGGAGAGTTTCTGCAGGGCAGTGATTCTCATTTAATCCTGGCTGCACACAGGAATCTTTTGGGGAGCTTTGCTGTTTTAGTTGGTCTGGGCTAGGGCTTGGACATGAATTTTGTTTGGTTTTGTGTGTTCCCTGATCAGGGGGGTTACATGCAGCCATAGTTGAAAACCACTGCTCTAGGAATTGCATTCCTGGGTTTTAGAGTAGGTGCATCTTTACGAGGTAATTAATTTCCCAAGTGGTTGCACTAATGTTACATTTCCACTAGGAATTGGGTAAGTTTTGTTGATCTATATTCTTGCCCACATTTGGTGTTCTCAAACCGAAGAGGGTGAAAATGGTATCCCACTGTGACTGCAATTCACATCTCCCCATTTACTGGTGAAGTCAGGAACTTCTCACACGTTAATTGTCTTTCAGGTCCTTCTTTGGTGGATAACCTGTTTGACCATTTTCTAAAGGGCTATTTGTGTTTCTCTTTTCGATGTATAGACATTCTTTATTCTGGATATTAATACTTAGTGGATGATGTGAGGCATAAATATCTTCTCCCAATTTGTGACCTCATTTCAACTGTAATCATGTGATAAACCGAAGTTCATTATTACAATGTGGACAAGTGTATGAATATAAGCATATAAGCAGATTCTTTTCTGTTGCTTTTGGAATTTGTTATTTTGCCAAGGGTTGTCGTCCATTTATGTTGTGATTATTATTATATGTTTTCTTTCCGTCCTATATTAATGTGCTCTGCCTCTCTGTGCTTTGTTTTCTTCTACTGAATTATAGCTCTGTTTCTGTTCACTTTGCAGTTACCCTTGAATTTTTCTTCATGCATATTTAACATAAAGTTTCAACTTGAATGATAGCTCTATCCCCTCTGCACAATACAAGGACCTGAGACCACGTGACTCCAGCCACCCTGAGGTCTGACTTCGTGGCCAGCATTGTAGCTGCTCCTCATTCTCCTCTCCAGTTAGTATTATTGTAATTGTTATATATTGTTAGGGTTTGGTTAGATTTCATTTCAGAGCTATGTAAAATACTGAAAGGCTGATTGAAGCACAGTTTATGATAGTTCCTAACATTCCAGTAACATCCCACAAAGGACACGTGGGCAACTGAAGGCCAGAGTGGGATTAATGGCAGCACGCTGACCCATACTATCTGAAAGTTGAAGTTGCAATCCAGATATAAGGAAAGACTTTATAAAAGCTTGGGATGCAACAACATTTTCACCATTATATTGCCCATTTCCAAGCAGTCTGGAAATCACTTAAGCAATTTGCCATTTTCTGGGAGGGGTTGGGGGAAGGGCAGTTCAGCAAAGATCATTATCACCAACTTTTCCAGAGCAAATGCAACTTGCATTGTAAATCCAGAGGAAATTTTGGAAGGCAGATTCAGAGGGTGTCGTTTTTTCAAGATACTGTGCACGGTGACTGGTTCTCAAACAGCTGAATCCCCCCTCCCCATCCTAGCTGTGGCTCTTTTCTCACTAGAAGACCCTGAGGTCTGTTCATTCTATTGCTGTACCTTCAGAACTTGATGTCCATTCTTTTATAAATGAAAATGGGCTGCTGCTTTATGATTCCTCACATGTTTGAAGCTGTAATCAGATACAGGGATGGTTAAAATTAAATCTGAAGTTAACCTGAATTTCAGCTTCTGTGGGCACTTCACCCATTTCATCCTGACACCCGTGTTACATGTTAATTCAGACTTAACTAATTTGGAATTTGAAAGCTTAAAGAGAGCTGAGATTAACTTGGTACTTTATATAAGCAATAAGTATCTGTAATCAACATTACAAACTGGACAGTGAGATGTTTCCGGTGCATGCTAAAGTATACCGTTTCCAAGTTTCCTTAAGCACTGCAGAATACCCAGGCTCATTTGAGTGATGGCTATGTTGCTTTTCCATGGAAGCATTTAAACAGTTTATCCAGCACCTACTACGCACAACACATAGTGAGAGGCTCTGGGTCACTTCTTCACAGCACCTAATTTCATCTTTTACAATGCAGATTTTCTTTCATTTGTCCACCTTGGGTGATCAACAAAACCATATAGATTACACACCAACATGGTCAACTGCTGCCCTGGTCACAGGCTAGGAATTCATGAGTTGAGCTTTCTCTCTTAGGTCTGTCTTGTCTCCTTGCTAAGGGAAAGATTTCAGCTCCCTAACGTCCTTATTAGAAAGCTCTTTTGCCGTTTTATGGTGTAAATATACTACTAATTAATTTCTGTGGCAACACAAAAGCTCTTTAGAAGTGAAGTTGTACAGGTAAGCACAGTGCCTAATAGCTATAAACTGCCTAATAGCTATAAACTACCTAAGTAAGAAATGCTAAAACTTTAATCACCTATAAGAATAAAAGACTAGGCCTGGCGCGGTGGCTCATACCTGTAATCTCAGCACTTTGGGAGGCCGAGGCGGGCAGATCACAAGGTCAGGAGATAGAGACATTCCTGGCTAACACCGTGAAACCCCGTCTCTACTAAAAACAACAAAAATACAAAAAATTAAACGGGCGTGGTGGCAGGCACCTGTAGTCCCAGCTACTCAGGAGGCTGAGGCAGGAGAATGGCATGAACTGGGGAGGCGGAGCTTGCAGTGAGCCGAGATCCCGCCACTGCACTCTAGCCTGGGTGACAGGGAAAGACTCCGCCTCAAAAAAAAAAAAGACTAGCACTTGGAGGACTCACACCGTCCCCGCAGGTGGCAGAGAGTGTGCCTCCCACCAGGAGAAGGTGGCTGAGTGAGAAGCACTTAGAGATTTCCATTTGAGCTCTCTTCACTCACTCACCTGCAAATAACACTTTCAAGATGGGCTGTTTCATAAACTTGGATCAGTATTTGCCTTGTTTCTTGAAAAGTTTTCAGTTTAAGGGTGAATTCAACAAGAACTGCCTCCTTTAGATTGTCTGAAAGCTGACCAAGCACGGTTAAGTTAGAGACATCTATTGCCCAGACTCTAACAGGTGAGAAGCAACAACTACTTGTCCAATGTCAAAGTTGTGAGGGTGGCGGCAGCTATTAAAAATAAGTTTTTTTTTAGATAGGGCGAGGTGACTCAAACTGTAATCTTAGCACTTTGGGAGGCTGAGTGGGAGGATCACTTGTGCCCAGGAGTTCAAGACCAGCCAAGGCAACAGAGGGAGACCCCATCTCTGCAAAAAATAAAAAAATTGCCAGGCATGGTGGTGTGCACCTGTAGTCCCAGCTACTCAGGAGGCTGAGGTGGGAGGATCATTGAGCCCAAGAGGTGGAGGCTGCAATGAGCAGTGATTGAGCCACAGCACTCCAGCCTGGGCAACAGAGTGAGACCCTGTCTCAAAAAATGAAGTTTTTATTTACCAAGGTTTCATTGAAAGGTCTCCTTTCACTCACCTCTAGAAATGACCCAAGAATGTCTTAGCTTATGGGATGTGTTTAGTCCCATTCTCCTGACTGCTAGCCTCTCCCGCCAGGGAAGGGATACCCCAGAGCCCTTTGTAGATTCACCCCTCTCTGTGCCTGTTTGTTTCTGTGTGGCTCAGTCCTAAAGAGCTGGAGCCTGGGATCCTTGCCTGGTCTCTTGGTGGCTGTGGGCTAAACTCCTGCTCCTGGAGTCCTCGCCTGTGCTGAGATAGATGGGCACCTGTGGAGGGTGGGGGGTGGGGGTGCTCACAGCAGCAAAACTCCCTCCGTGGATAATTAGCAAATGTTTAAGGAAAAGCAGTCCTTGTCACCTCTCATATGTAAGTCATTCCAAAGGATATGATGTCCTTGTCATCCAGGTCCCCACATGAGAGATACTTTTTCCCCTGCAGATCCCAAGTCATGGAACCTTAGAAAGGGAAGCTCTTTGTCCATTTTTCTGGTGTACAGATTCCCCGCTCTGATGTCATCTAGCTCCTGCTTGAAGGCTTCCCGTGACAGGGACCTCCCTGCTGCGTTCCAGGCGTCACCACCATTGGGCGTGTCTAATTGTAAGTGATTCCTTTTTAGTAATAATTTGTCTCTGTCCCTCTTCCTGGCTAAAGTGTAGAAACAAGGAGGCTAGGCAGGTGGGATGTCTCTTCATTTGTTACTTTTCATATTTAAATGAATATTAGGCAGGCTCACGACGCGAAACACTTACTGATTCATCTTTTCATTTGACTTGGCCAGCGTTCTCTACTGTGTGCCAGGCACGGCTCTAGAGGCTCAGCATTCATCAGTTTTTAAGACGAAGTAATTGCTGTCTCTGTGTTTACACAGAGATACACAGGGACATAATCAAGAAATAACATGACTTGAGACGCTGATAAATGCAATGAGGAAACAAAGCCAGGTAAATGGAGAACACAGGATGGAAATGAACCACGTAAGAGGTGTGTGGGGAAGGCCTGTCTGAGGAGACATAACAGAGGCTGCATCCACAGGTTCTCGGTGGCATGTTGGGTTTTGACATGTGTGCACGTGTGGAAAGCTTCATGACTATGGGATAGTTTTGTCTCAATAGTGACCATTCTCGGAAGGCTGTGTCGGTGTGATGGGCTCTGGGGGCACAGCCTGCTGGCTGACTTCCACTCCTTTTTCTCTCTGTCCTGTAACAGGGAAACACGAAGTATGTTGGAGCACACACGATCCAGATCGAGAGGGAGGCCAGTGGTGTGGCACAGTGGGTAGAACCAGGCAGCCCGAGGTTAATACCTACCTTGCTTGATTGCTGTAAGCAGATATTATAGACACAGAGAGATTCTGGCTAGAATTACTCATCCCTGGAAATGACCAATAATCACACTACAAATGAATTATTAAAACAACTCCCTTTAGACTGCAAGGGAGAAAAAAATCTACTCTTAGAGGTTCCTCTGAACTTAAACTTTTGTTTACTCTCAACATGGTGTGTTTTCGTGAATATGGCACAGTCAGCAAGATCTCTCCTGTGCCTTAATCACACAAGTGATTCACATTCCCCAGGCGTCACCCTGAGCTTTCCAACGAGCCAGCTCCTGCTCACACTGTGCCGCTGCTCCACGAATGCCTTGTCCTGCCGATTATCTAATCTGACCTCAGCCATCAAACCCCACTTATCTTTCTAAGCCCAGCCCAATGCCAGCGGCACCACGGCTGCCTGGCACCTGCAGCCCCACTGCCCCTCACTGTTCTTGCACTTTCCTGGAAGCACACGCTGGCTGCCACTTCTGTCTGTGCCCCTCAGCACCTGAGAGCTCCTCCAGGGCCTGGGTGTTCAGCCACCCACACACCTGACAGCGCCTGCACGTGGTGTTCGTGCGACGCCTGCTGACTTTGACTCAGTAGTGTCTGAAGCTGCAGAGAAATTGAGAGGGTGAGGATTGAGAAACAGCCTCTGGGTTTACATCCTTGGTGACTTTTCAGAGAATAGGTTCCATGGCAGGGTAGAGCTGGGAAATCCAATGGCAAAGGGCTAAGGACTGGACACGGAGGCCACAGAGTTGTTCTCAGCTGCTCTTACAAAAAGTTTGGCAAAATGTGCAAGTACCTGTGGATGAAACGACATGATGTCTGGGGTCTGCTTTCAAAGCATCCAGGAAACAAGAGAAAATGGGAGTAAGGGAATGTTTGAAGGTTTTCATAATGGAAATAGAACAGCAGAAACAAATGAGTGAAAACGTTTGGAAATGAGAGAAAAGGCTGTCGTTAGCCAGCCCCCGCGGTTTGAAATGGACAGAGGGAGCCTGTAGAAGAAATATGTCATTTATTTTCCTTTACCTACGTTGGCCTAATTTCTAGGCAGATTTGATTCTTTTACCTTCTGTACATGTTCAAGAAGTGCGGGTGGCAAATGACGAACAACACCACGCATGTGTCTAACACCCACGCACTCAGCACACCGTTTCACTTCTGCACTCTTGCATTCTTTACAAACATTTCATTTGATCCTCAGAATAGACTTGTGAGGTATGTTTCAAATAGACTGTTCCCATTGGGTAAATGAAAAACACTAAGAGTTCACAACTTACTCATTTGCACATAACTGGCAAGTGGAAAAGTACACACCAGTCACCGGCACCCCTAGTGACCCTTCCCTGCCCACTGCAAAAGGACTTGGCATCATTACATTTCACATTAGTATCCTGATCACACTGCCCATCCTGAAAACAAGGAAATAATTGCTTCCCACCTCTTCTTGCATTTTCTTTCGCCACGAGGATCACTCTGCCACATTCAACATTCAGACAAGATTGAGCGCGTTCAGGGTGGTACGGCTGTAGACTGCCATGTTCAACATTCATTCAACAAACACAGAAATGAGTGAGACAGCCCTGCCCTTTGGGAAGTCCACACTGTAAAGTAGCAAGCTTGGATAAAATGTAAATAAAGTACACTCTGTGCGACCTTTGGAGAGGCCAGGATTTACAGTTCTGTGGAGCAGGAATTTTGCAAGGTTGCAAGCTGTGCTAAATCGGTGTCCCAATTTACTTTTTGACTTTGAAAAAGATTAGCATTCTTAGTTTGTACTGTATTTCAGCCATCCTTGTTGTCTGAGATATTTGCTTTCAAATTTTCCATTGTAATGTCTAAACAGGAGAACTTCACTGGTCTCGTAATTCCTGCTCTTGGCTCTGAAGGTGCATATTTTGGCAGAAATTCTCAAGTGTACTTCAGGATTCAGAGACTGTGGAAGTTGAGAACTTGACACTGGAATTTGGTAAAAGATTTGAAGGACTCCAGGAATGCAGTATCTCAACCTGAAAAAAGATCCTTCAGCTTCGGTTGTAAAATGAGATTACAACAGCTAACATGTATTCATTTCTCACAACAAGCTTCCAAAGCAAGTACCATTAACTTTCCCAGTTCTACAATCAGAGAGGACAGGCACAGAGAGCTTGGGTCTCAGGGCTGGAAGTTGTCAGGGGAGTCTGATTTCTGGGTTTAGAGTCCATCATGCTATGCTCTGTCATGTGTTTAATACCAAGGCCATGCCACGGCCCACACTGGATGCGGGCTTGATTCCTTTGTGAGCACTGGTCAAGGAGTCAGAAATCTGCACTCTGACCCTGCCTTTGACTCTGACTTCTGGTCTGACCTTTGCCTCTTGTTCATCGTGATCTTGTCACCATCTGACATGGCGTGGCAGTAAAAGAAAGAAGGAAATAGTGCCTGGGTGGGACAGGCCCTGCTGCTGACTCCGCTGCTCCCTGGACAATCCCTGCCACTTGGAAGGAGCATGTGATCTGCCACGGTTCTGATGTGTCTCCTGCCACTTCACGGTAAGAGCTATGCTCAATGCATGATTATTTTTACTTGGTTTTAGGAAGGATTTCCCGTTTTCTTTCTTTTATTTCCCCCCACCCCCATGGGGCAAAAAAGGAACAATTACATTCTCACTTATTGTGGCAACATCTTTTGCTTGAAGTGACAGATTTGCTTGCTTTTCTAAAACGAATGCTGGTTGGCCTAAGACTGTCAGATCTGCTGCGCTCATCATTGCTTCTCCCGCCGAGTGGCTGATAAAGGGGCCTTCCCAGGAGTAAGAGATGCCAGAGCTCTGCCGTTTCCTTTGCGTTCACTTGTGCTTCCGTGACTAATGTTGCCAACCTACAGATTCTTTGCAATGATATTTTAAAAGCTACATATACATTTTTTCCAAATTTAATTTAGTTAACACTGAATAATGAAATCCTTAAATCCGGTGCACACAAATTATTGTAAGTGGCAACATGCTGAAGATGAATGGGTATGTGAGGGTGGATGGCCTATCTCACCCACCTCATAACGTGTGACTTTGACATTTGGAGTAAGTGATGATGCCAGCATCATCGATCTGGATTTTAACTAAAAAAATATATATACACGTATGTGTATGTATATGTATGTATGTGTATATATATGTATGTCTGTGTGTGTGTATATATATGTATATATGGGTGTATGTGTATATACACACACACATATATATGCACATACAGGCTGACAGCCTGTCCCCGGTGCCCGCCTCCTTTGTCTCTGTCCCCATGCCGAGGTCACCCCCCCGCTTCAGTTTTGAGCAGAAGTGCACATGTGGCGCCACCTGTGGGAAGTGTGGTGGGGATGGCCTTGCAGTCACTTGTCACTGCGCAAGCCACTCCCCTGGCCTCCTCTGCCGCTGTCCTTCCTCCTATGGGGGAAAAGGAGGTGGTTCTCTCACAGAACTGCGGCTAAAGGGTGACAGCCGTGACCAAAGGTGAGACTCATGAGCATGGGGAAGAAGGTAGCAATGGAGTGTCCGTTTAATTTTCTCTGCGGACTGGAGCAGCCGGGCATCACGACCCTGGGAGCTCGGGCACCAGCAGTGGTCAGCGCCAGGCCCTGGTTCACTGGGCCGCGTCCCAGCGCCCTCTGCTGGCTGGATGGACTGGCTGCCCTCACTTTCAGGTCCTTGGTGTTTGCAGCCGGTGGCTCCCGGTGCAGGAGGTCAGGGAAGCTGCAGCAAGAAGGGTTGGATCTCTGAGGCCACAAACAGCTTACATATATGAAGGGAGTGCGTCTGTCCCCTTCCCATGTGGCATGAAGAGCCTCATAGTTGGAATAAAATAGCAAAGCAAGATGTGCAAACATTGTCGACCTTCCCCGTGGCCATTACTCTCTCGCTGGATAACTCAGACCGCAATTTGCTTTGCTCCCTGCATGTAAGTTTCGCTTCTATGCTGTAGGGCTCTTTGAATGTCAATGTTATTGAGGTTTTGATAATTATGCACCTTCAAAAGATGTTCAATGTAATTCTGATCATACTCCTCTAAAAAAGCCTCAGATTAAAAGCTTTTGCTGGCTCTTTAGACCATGGGCCTGCAATTACAGAAAATGAACTGCATTTTAGCTTTCCATTGAAATTAATAACAACGGTTCCCCAGTTGACTCTGTGAATAGTTAATGGAACAAACAGGATACTTCAGTACAATATGGGTTGGAAAGCCATTTGAGTCAGATTCTGGGTTTCAAATGGGAAAATAATTCATGCAATGCAAACCTGTTTCATATGTGCTCTGTATAGTAGGTGTTTCTCTGGAATAAAAATCCAACTGTTTAACAAATGATTAACCATACCTCAGTCATCACGAACGCTCATGAAAACTGAACTCAGGTGTGTGAGCTAACACATGGTATTCAGTGCTGCAGAAGACCTAAGAGGACGTAGAGATGGACCTCCTTATCTGACAATGAAGAAACTCAGAGTTAGCGAGGTGGAGCTTTGGAGGCCAGCAGTCCTGACAAAGGAGCTGCCCGGAAATGACCCTTTAACCCTCTGGCAGTGCAGGGTAAGGGAATCTTTGGACTATGGGGAGACTGGGATATGGAGGTTGAGGACAAAATATTGTGTGGTCCAGAGTATTCTCTGGCTGGGGTCCCCATTTCAATTTACAAGAATAAAACCTAAAAAGCAATTAAAATCATGTTGAATTCAGCAAAGTTGCAGGATACAAAATCAACACACAAAAGCTAGTTGCATTTCTAAACGCTAACAATGAACAATCCCAAAAGGAAGTTAAAATAATTTCATTTACAATAGCATTATAAAGAATAAAATGTTTAGGAATAAACTTGATCAAAGAGATGAAAGACATGTACACTGAAGACTACAGAATATTGCTGAAAGAACTTTAAAAAGACATAAATACATGGAAAGACATTTTCTGTTCATAGATTGAAAGGCTTCATATTGTTAAGATCAATACTACCCAGAATGGTCTACAGGCTCAATACAATATCACAATCCCAACCATGTTTTCTGCAGAAATAGAAATATCCATCCTAAAATTCATATGGAATATAAAGGGGCACAGAACAAAGTTGAGGGTCTCATTCTTCCTGATTTCAAACTTGCTGCATAGCTACAGTCATCAAAACTGTGGTACTGACATGAAGACAGACATATAGACCAATGGAAGAGAATGGGGGCCCAGAAATAAACCCTTGCCTATATGGTGAGATGATTTTCAACAAAGGGGCCAAGACCATTCAATGGAGGAAAAGACAGTCTTTTCAACAAATGCTGGGAAAACTGGATGTCCACATGACAAAGAATGAAGCTGGACCCTTACCTAACACCATAGTTTTTTAAAAGGTAACTCGAAAATCTAAATGTAACAACTATAAAACTCTTATAAGAAATCAGGCAAAAAGTTTTCTAGCAATGATTTATTGGATATGACAGAAAGAACAGGCAACAACAATGACAAAAAGATAAATTGGATTTCACTAAAATTAACAAATTATATATCAAAGGACACTCACATAATGGGAGAAAATATTTGCAGATCATATATCTGATAAGAGATTAATATCCAGTATATACAAAGAAGCTCTATAATGCAACAATAACAACAGCAAACAAAAACCCAATGAAAAAAATGGGCAAAGGAGTTGAATAGACATTTCTTCAAAGAGGATATACAGATGTCTAATAAGCACATGATAAGATGCTCAACATCACTAATCATTAGGGAAATGCAACTAAAAACCATGAGATACCACTTCACACCATGAGGATGGCTACCATTAAAAACAAAAACAACAGGCCGGGTGCATGGCTCACACTTGTAATCCCAGAACTTTGGGAGGCCAAGGCAGGTGAGTCACTTGAGGTCAGGAGGTCCAGCATAGCCTGGCCAACATGGTGAAACCCTGTCTCTACCAAAAACACAAAAATTAGCCGGGCGTGATGGGGCGCTCCTGTAATCCCAGCTACTCGGGAGGCTGAGGCATGAGGACCCTTGAACCTGGGACGCGGAGGTTGCAGTGAGCACCGATTGTGCCACTGCACTCCAGCCTGGGCAACAAGAGCGAAACCCCATCAAAAACAAAAACAAAACAAAACAAAAAATCAGCAACAACAGAAAATAACAAGTGTGGAGAAATCAGATTCCTTGTGCCTTACTGGAGGAAATGTAAAATTGTACAGCCAGCATGGAAAACGGTATTGTTGTTCCTCAAAAGATTGAAGAGAGAATTGTCCAATTATCCAGCAGTTTCACTTCTGAGTCTATATTGATAGACACATGAAAGCAGGGACTTTAATAGATATTTGCACACCCATGTTTACAGCAGCATTATTCACAACAGCAAAAAGGTGAAAACAACCTAAGTGTCCACTGAAGGATGAATGGGTAAACCAAATGTGGTGTATACGTACAATAAATATGATTCAGTATGAAGAAGGAATGCAATTCTGACACATGCTGTGACATCAATGAACTGCGAGGACATTATACTAAGTGAAGTAAGTCAGTCACAAAGGACAATACTGTATGATTCCACTCATATGAGGCACCCAGAGTAGTCAAATTCATAGACAGTAGAATGGTGGCAGCCAGGGGCTGGAGAAAGGGGTGGGGAGTGGGGAGTTAGTGTGTAATGGGCACAGAGTTTCAGTTTGGGAAGATGCAAAAGTTCTGGAGATGGGTGATGGTGATGGTTTCACAACAATAAGAATGCACTTAATGCCATCCAGCTATGTGCTTTAGAATGGTTAAAATGGTGTTATGCTATGCATGAAATACGTTATGCATATTTTACCACAGTGAAAAAATTAAATATTTTATAAATGTGCCTATTGGCATGGAAATATGCTTATGAATATGTTAATGGCAAAAACAGGATACGAACTGTTCAGATTATACAAATGGTTGTTAAAGACTGTGTGCGTGTGAGTATATGTGCAATTATCCATTCAAAAGGAATGGAAGGATGTTTCAAAGTGTTTACAGTGGTCACATCTGATAACTAGGGTGATTTTGGTTGATTTCAGCATATTTTATCATTTTTGCACAGTGAACATGAATTTTTATAATACATATGTTGCGTCTCAAATGTAAACTGAAAGAAATGTTCAGGGTATGCTTGCGTGCAGGCCACCGTCCCCAAGGAGGTGTAAAAGGAACTTACTCGTGGAAATGGAAGCGAATTGTTTCATCTAATGCTCACAAAAAACAACCCTGCAAAGTAAGTATTCTCGTTTTCATTTTACAGAGGTAGAAATGAAGGAAAAGGAACTTGCCCGATGTGTGCCCTGCCAGCCAAGCAGGTCCTTCCCGTTAGAAAACCTGGGGTGAAAAAGATTTTCTAAAAATCTTCTGAGATGTGGGATGGATGTTATTACATTCGGAGCTATTAAGATGTGGTTGAGAAATAATGCCTAATTTCCAGCACTTCAGAGTCAACTAAGAGTGTGTGTGATGTAAAAACTGCGTTAGAACTCTGTCCTGGGCGTTGTCCTCTATGACTTTTTACTTCAAAATGTCACAAAGCTAGGCCGAAAAACTAAAGTCAGATGATACTGAAACAGAAAGGATGAACTTTTCAAAGGTAAAGTGTCTCATTTAGGCTCAAAGGATTAATTGCATATGAACAAAATGGGGAAAAGTTGGAAATTCTGGACAGCCACAAATTCAGCATGAACTGGTGTGTAACTTGGCTGCTGGTGCAGCCGTCAGCTCCATTCACCCAGTGGAGCACAGCGTCCACATGAAGGGAGGGTGGCCCCTGCTCTCCTCTGTTCTCAGTCCAACACATCCAGCTCTTGTGAGCACTCCCAGAGGTGGACGTGGGAATCTGGATCGTGTCCAGAAGGGAACTGTGGAAACCTCATCATCTGAGCTATAACAGGAAACTGTAGACGTTGACCGTGCCACGGCCCAGGGCACGCACCGGCTGTCTTCATGAGTTTCCAGGCCGTCCTGCAGAAGAGAGCTGACACTTCCTGCATCACTACCGAGGGATGAGCAGGTGCTCGTGTTGAGCATTGTGGGGAGGCAGATTAGGGGTCAGAGTGCCAAGACAGGTCCCAGCAATTCCAGGCACTCTGGCACCAGGCCAGCGTCTCTAGAAGGCTCCATGGAAAAGCCAAGCGGGCATCAGGAGAGACTCTTCTTGCGTGGGAGCGAGGTTGGAGGAGGTGGCCTCCAACACTAAGATTCTGGCTGGTGCCTTAGGACTAAGGGGAAGGTGTCAGGGCCATGACTTTCCATCACATCCATGGGGCTCCTTTGGGTGGGTGGAGGGGTGTATTAGGCTGTTCTCACGTTGCTATAAAGAAATACCTAAGACTGGGTAATTTACAAAGAAAAGAGGTTTAATCGGCTCACGGTTCTGCAGGCTTTACAGGAAGTATGATGCTGCCATCTGCCTGGCTTCCAGGGAGGCCTCGGGAAGCTTTCAATCAGGGCAGAAGGCAAAGGGAGAGCAAGTACTTCCCAGGGCAAAAGCAGGAGCAAGCACCAGAGTAGGAGAGTGGCGGGAGTTGCCACACACTTTCAAACGATCAGATCTCGTGTGAACTCGAACAGGGGCTCACTTATCAGCAAGGGGATGACCCAAGCCATTCATGAGGGCCTCCTCATGAGCCATCCCCATGATCCAAACACCTTCCACCAGGACCCCACCTCCAACACTGGGAATTACATTCCAACATGAGATTTGGAGGGGACAAATACGCAAACTATATCAGGGAGTTTCTAGTGGGGAACATTCAAGAAAAGGAGTGTCGGGGGGCACTTACTGCTTAAAGTCATGCAAAACAAGAGTGAAGAGCATATAGGACCGAGTTATCTCCTGCAGGGCACTCCTGGCAGCCCAAGGCACAGCTACTGGGAACCATTTTAGGAACAAGAAAATAGATGTATTCTACAGAGCACTTCACTGTGCCAACATTCCTCAGAATGGGGTGTCTCGGCACTAGCTGGCTGGCATTGTCTTCCTTAGCTGGCATTGACTTGTTTTTGGCACTAGCTGGCTGGCATTGTCTTCCTTAGCCGGCTTTGGCTGATAGTGACAGTGCCTTGTGCCAGGTCATCTGTACCCCCATGAGGGTGGCAGAGGTAGGCAGGTGGAGGGTATGAGAAGAGGAGACAGTTGTGGATCATGGAGGTGTCAGAGTCCTGGAATGCTGCAGCTGAGGACATCTCAGCAAGGGATCACCTGCTCAACCCCCTGGTTTTCAGGTGAGGAAACTGGACTTCAGATAAGTTAAATGACTTCCCCAGAGCTGGGCAGAACCAGGATCCAGGCTCTTGCCTCTAGGTCTAATGCTAGCTAGCTCCACCTTCCCCATGCTCACCCACCACACAGGAGGCCAGTGTGTAAGAAAGTGGGTGGTGAGGCCAAGGGAGAAGGAAATCTCATTTGAGATGACCACAAACAAAAGGAGGAGAGGAGACCAAATGCATGCCCTTTCTTCAGGGAAGACACTTCTCCTCAGGCCTGGAGCCCTGGTTCCTGGTTCCTGGTTCCTATGAGGCTGGGTGCCTCACCTCCCAGCACTCCTGCCTATAGCCTGTAGAGTGGATTTTCAGAGCCAGCTACCTTGGGTTTGAATCCTGGCCGTGCCACAAGCTACCTGTGGGAGTTTGGACACATCACTTAACCTCTCTGAGCCTGAGCATCATCAGCTCTTTCCCAGGTTGGCACATGTGGCATCCTCCCAGCATTGGTGTGTGCTCATGGTGCTCAGCCACCATTCCTCATTACCCACTTCCAGACGATCCGGGTATCTCTGTCCCCTCTTCTGCCCTGAGAGGTAGCCTTGTAAGTATTGCTGCTGCTCAGAAGGTAACCCTGAGAAAGGCATCCAGACGGACCCAGCATGGGGGAGAACTGAGAAGACAGTGTTTGGAGCCAGATTTGACCCTGAATAGCCCTGTTTCCTGTCTTTGTCCATTTTCTGTTGCTATGACAGAGTACCTGAGACTGGGTAATTTATAAAGAGAAGAGGTTTATTTAGCTCACGGTTCTGCAGGTTGAAAAGTTCAAGAAGCAGGGCACCAGCATCTGCTCAGTGTCTGGTGAGGGCTTTCATGCTGTGTCACAACATAGTAGAAGGTCAAAGGAGAAATGACACATGCAAAGAGGAAAAACCAAGGGGCCTCCTGGTTTTATAACAACACACTCTTGTGACAACGAATCCATTCCTGTGAGAACTAACCCAGTCTCACGAGATCAAAACTCACTCACTACTTTCAGAATGACAGAAAGTCATTCATGAGGGGTTCACCCCCATGACCTAGACACCTCCCACTAGGCCCTACCTCCTAACACTGTCATATTGGGGATCAAATTTAAACCTGAGTTTTGGTGGGGACAAACCATAGCACCTATGCTCTGAGCCTAAGTTTCCACCTGTGAGGGACACCTGTTGAACAAGTTCTCATGACTCAGTGATGGGGATGGGCTTTGTGAGCTGAAGGTGTGTCTTGATCCATTTGTGCTGCCATGACAGAATACCACAGAATGCGTAATTTACAAAGAATAGAAATGTATTGGCTCTGGAGACTGGGAAGTCCAAGACCATGGTACCAGTGGGTTAGGCGATTCTGATTTCCAGATGGTGCCTTGAATGCTGCCTCCTCCAGAGGGGAGGAATGCTTTGTCCTCTGATGAGTAAAGGCAGAAGGGCAAGGAAGCAAAAGGGGAAGGGGCTGAATTTGCCCTTTCCTAATGGCATTAATCCCGCTCATAAGGTCAGAGTCCTCACGGCCTAGTCACCTCTTAAAGATCCTATCCCTCAACACTGTTACAATGAAAATTAGATTTCTTTATTTTATTTTATTTTTTTTTTGAGACAGAGTCTCGCTCTGTCGCCCAGGCTGGAGTGCAGTGGCACAATCTCGGCTCACTGCAAGCTCCGCCGCCTCCCGGGTTCACGCCATTCTCCTGCCTCAGCCTCCTTAGAAGCTGGGACTACAGGCGCCCGCCACCTTGCCCGGCTAATTTTTTTGTATTTTTTAGTAGAGACAGGGTTTTACCGTGTTCGCCAGGATGGTCTTGATCTCCTGACCTCGTGATCCGCCCGCCTCGGCCTCCCAAAGTGCTGGGATTACAGGCTGGAGCCACCGCGCCCGGCCAAAAATTAGATTTCAACATGAGTCTTGGAGGGGACAAACATTCAAACCATGGCAAGTTGCCACAGGATTTCCTGTGGGCAGAGGGCAACTGCTTGACTTCCTGGTCAACGTCAGCAAATGACACCCCCAAGCACTTAGTGGCGGTTGCTGGGTTATCTTAGGGAGTTTGCTGTGTGCCCACTCTGCTGTCTCAGCACTGGCAGTGCCTCTCTTCCTTGCCTTGGACTCTGGGTGGCCACACAGTCTATGTCAACACAACTGAACAGAGTCTCTTGTGACAGCAAATTATCCTCCACTTCTGAGCCAGCATGTCTTCTGTTACTCAGCTGAAACAGATACACACAGAACACTGCCTTCTAACTATGTTATGTGCACCCTTCATGTACAGCATTTCCTTGGCCACACCTTGTTTTAAAAAACAAACCAAGGCTGGGCATGGTGGCTCACACCTGTAATCCCAGCACTTTGGGAGGCTGAGATGGGCAGATCACAAGGTCAAGATATTGAGACCATCCTGGTCAAGATGGTGAAACCCTGTCTCTACTAAAAACACAAAAATTAGCTGGGTGTGGTGGCGTGTGCCTGTAGGCCCAGCTACTCGGAGGCTGAGGCAGGAGAATGGCTTGAACCCAGGAGGCAGAGGTTGCAGTGAGCGGAGATTGCGCCACTGCACTCCAGCCTGGTGACAGAGCCAGACTCCATCTCAGAAAACAAACAAACAAACAAAAAACAAGATGCAACTTTCTAGCCCCATTCAATTGGTCACCACAGTGGCATTCCACTAATTTACTTCTAACTCATGGATTGAACTTGACTTGCCAGTGTTATGCTGGTAAACCACCCCCACTGCAGGAGAGGGAAAGCCTTGATGAGTAACGTTTGCTGCTTTTCATGGTGTAAATATTCCCACCATGGCCAACTCAAGCTGCCAATGTGGTGTTGCTGAATGCAGAGTTGGGAAGAGACATGCACGGTTGACTCTTGGGAGCTGGTAGCACCTGGTTCCTACCAGCTCAACACTGCTTGAGACCTTTGCAGGGCACCAACTCAGCCAGGCTTCCTGGGACAGTGAGAAGTCCAAGGTACCTTCCAAGGAAAGCCCCTGAGGTGTTCTTCAACACCAAGGCTCAAGTGTATCTGTAAAAGTGACCTGGGAACCACAGGAGTCAACTCATCTCTGGGATCTCTTTGAACTGCCCTTGAGTTTCCGTCAAGGGCACAGCAGTGCCTGGAGGCTCTCCTGTCTTGGAGGAGGAGGAAAGGGGAGTGTTTGAGCTTAAACACCAAGGGAGAGGTTGATCTTACCTAAGGGAATTTGAGTTTCCCACTGGGAGAGGAAGAAGAGGATTGGAACTGGAGTCAAGAGAAAACTTGATCCAATTCTGGGTTCACTCCTATTAGCTGTGGGCTTTGGGCAAAGCATCTCACCTCTGAACCTCAGTGTCTTCCATCTTCCTCTGTACCAAGGGATAATAATAGCCTTTCCAACCTGACAAAGTGACAGAGGAAACATAAACTAAAAGGAGATAACTAATGTGAACATAGTTCGTAAACTAGAAAGAAGTGTGCAAATAGATGTAAGGAGTTATTTTCATTGTTCTCCGTGCTTGTTCTCTGCCCATATGTTGTGTGGAAGAGAATTCTGCAGTGCTGATACAGCTGCCTCCTGCGGAAGGCAGGGACACTGCTCTGCACCCAGGCAGCTTGCAGCAGCCTGTCAAGAAGTCAGATGATGGCACCAGGCAAACTCCAAGCTGATAGAGCTTGGAGCCCCAAATGAATGAGTGTCAGGACCCATGCCCACGAGGAGCCAGGGGCATAGGAGAAATGGGGCTCTGTCTAACCCATTCTAGAAAGAGAGACAAATACAAGTAGAGACTGTCGTTCTATCTTTAGGTGAAACTCAGGCTTCTGTTTGTCTATTCTTCTGGCAATGGTGAGAACATAGTTCTAGCATCCTTGAGCTAGTCAGGTTGGGACAATTAAGAAGACAAAAACCAAAGGAATAAAAATAGAAGGCAAACAGATGGTACTCGGGAGTGGAGGGGTTTTGGCATGAGGCTTCAAGAGAGGGAGTGCACTCAGGAGGGGGTACCCAGGATCTCCACATGACACCCCCATCTGTGCAGGGTGAGGATGCCCACCTGCAGTCAGAGAATGGACTCCTGCTTCAGGGATCATCCCTGGAAACTTGAACCAGACAGGAGCTTGGAGCTCCGGTTATAAAATCAAGAAAGCAGTGAGAATTTGCATGGAGTACTGGCGACAAGAAAAAATGCCTCTCTAACCCCTGTCAGTCACAGAGCAGGATGGATTTACAAGGATCTCACTGAAAGGAGATTCTGAAGTTTCCAGCGGATAATCCCTGACCCACATGGGATTCTTAACCCAACAACACAGACAGTTATCAGGCCACAACCTTTTCTATGACTTGCTCTGCTTAGAATGACTAAAAGACACCTTAACAGACCCCAGCTCCACAGCTAACAAGGAATTAAGAAAAGAGGAGAGGTGAATAAGAAAGTGTATTAAAACTTGGAGTTTTCTCTCATAGACTTTGCTTATTTACTTTCAGCGGCGGTGGTCGGGGGCAAGTCTTGAAACAGGTGCATGAGAAGCCTCATCATCATCAAATTAATACTAATCTCCATAATGGTTCCTGCATTTGAAAAATGATGGGGTTGAACAGGAGGCTCTCCGAGTACCGCACAGCTCTGGCACTCTCTAATGCTCGGATGTAATACCTCTTAAGCGCGGCGCTGTATCTGGGATGAAATGGTCTCAAAGACCAGAGGGACTGCTGAGAGAATGTGCGTCTTGGTGGTACCTGGGTGCATGAATGGACAGGTGGCCCATGTGTAGGAACTGTTTTACTCTTTTCATTATTATTGTTTACAATAGACATTTTCTAAAACTTTAAAGATTAGATACTGGAAGGGGGGGGGATGAGAGATCAGGCTTCTGGGGGTCTGCAGAGATTTTGTTTCTTGGCCCAGGTGGTGGCTGCATGGCTGTATTCACTTTGTGATGCACATTTATGATCTGTGCACTTTTATTTATGTGCTTTATACGTTAATGAATGTTTACATTTTTAATGTCATCAAACATCCGATTCCATTTTCAATCTCTTTTCTAACGTTCAGGTTTCAAAACTGAAAATACATCTAAGAAGTCGGGTTTGGGATGCTCTGGCTGGAAGCCTTGGGGCCTCATTGATATGAGGGTCGATGGGCTCTCCTGGCAGTCACAGCCCTGCCTTCCCACTGCCTGGCATGAGGCATTCTCCCTCCTCTGTCAGTGGCACTCAGGAAAGAAGCTGGGTGTTTTTCTGTTGCTTCCCACTCGCCTGGCCTGTAGCCAGAGCAGCAGTTCTGTGCTGAGCTCCCACAGATCGCCAGCTCCTCTGACTGACCCAAAGCATCCGCCACCTTCCTCCCAAGCCCAGCCTCCCGCTCGGTGTCCCTCGTTCTGTCAAGGGTGCAGGTGGCCCATTTGGAGACCCCAGGGTCTTCCTGGAGACATCTCCTGGGGTTTCTAGCCATCCCACACTTCTTGAAACTGCATCATGAAAACAAAATTTTTTTGTGTTTTTCTTTGTGTGTAAACTAATTTTGTATAACATTTAAGGAGATTGCAAAAATAAAAATAACACACTTGCTATTGTATAGAAATGCAATCAATTTGTGTCTATTGATCCTGTATCCTGCAATCTTGCTGAACTTGTTTATGAGTTCTGATAGTTTTCTGTGGATGAGGATCCTCAGATTTTCTATACACAAGATTATGTAATCTGCAAAGAAAGATAGTTTTATTTCTTCATTTTCAGTCTTTCCCTTTTCTAATTTTTGTTTATTTCTCTAATTGTCCTGGCTAGAATCTTCAGTACAATGTCGAATGAAAGTGGCAAAAATAGACATCTTAAGTTTTTCCTCTTAAGAGGAAAGCCTTCAGTCTTTCACCGTTAAATACGGAGTTGGCTGCAAGCTTCTCATAGATGCCCCTTATCAGATTCATGACGTTTCCTTCTAGTCTTAGTTTGTTCAATCATGAACAAGTGGTAGATTTTGTCAAATGCTTTTTCTGCATTGATTGAGATGATTATCCTATGGTTTCTGTCCTTTATTTTGTTAACATGATGTATTATATTGATTGGTTTTGTATCTTGAAAAAGCCTTGTATTCCTGGGATAAATCTCACTAGGCCGTGTAGTAATTTGAGTCTTCTTTCTTTTTTTCTTGCTCAGTCTAGCTAAAGGTTTTTTCATTTTGTTGATTGTTACTAAAAACCAACTTTTGGTTTCATTGATTTTCTCTACTATTTGTTTCTTTATTTTATTGATTTTCACCTTAAACTTTATTATTTTCTTCCTCTGCTTGCTCTGGGTTTAGTTTGTTCTTTGTTCATAGTTTTTTTCTTATGGTGGATGTTTAGGTCATTAATTTGAAGTATTTCTCCTTTTTAAACAGAGGTTTTTAAAAGCTATAAATTTTCCACTTAGCACTGCTTTAGCTACATCCCATCAGTATTGGTATGTTGTGTTTTGTTCTTATTCATCTCACAGTATATTATAATTTACTTTGTGATTTAGTTGCTTTTTACATATCAATCTTACACAGAGGCACCTTACAAAATTTTTATTAATTTTAATAATATTTCCACAGATCCCTTGAGTTTTCTGTGTAAATGAAAACATCAACTGTCATAAAATTTAGATTTATTTATTACTTTCCACCAGGAACCATTATTTTTCTTTTCTTTCCTTTTTTTTTTTTTGACAGAATCTACGCTGTCTCCCAGGCTGGAGGGCAGTGGTATGATCGTAGCTCACTGTAGCCTCATACTCCTAGGCTCAAGTGATCCTCCTGTCTCAGCCTCCTGAGTAGCTGGGGTTATAGACACAAGCCACCTCACCTCTCCAAAACACATATCTTTTATTTATATTTCTTCTCTTACTACTGTAAGACCTTGAATACAATGTTGAATAAAGCATTTTAGATTTTTAAAAATCCATCATTTTAATGGTAATAGGTCAGATGCATCTCCCTTAAAACTAGGCACAAGATAAGGGTATTTAAAGGTGCCTGTCTTTCTCTGGGAAAATTATAGTATTACATATCCCCTGGCCATAGTGATTGCTTCAGGAAAGGACATGTAACAAGCTGACCCATCAGCCTTCTTCTACGACCTGTCAAACTGGATTGAGGAGGGAATAATCTATTCTCGCCTCTTTGATTGGAAAACTGTAAGAATTCACTCAGAAATACCAACCCCATATCCTCTGCAGAGTGAAAAAGAACAGTTGCAGGAACAGCAAAATCAGATTGCTACCTCTCTGTCTCTCAGAGACACACAGACACACACACACACACACACACAGACACACACACACAAAACCCTCCCTAAACCTCAGTTTTCCTGCTGGGAAAATTGGAGTTATTCTGATATCATGGGTTGCTATGGATACTTAATAAAGTAATGATTAATGATTTAAACTGTTTAGCAAAAAGACTCAATAAATACTACCTGCTAATTTAATGTTATTAATGTTATAAACAAGGTTGTTCTACATGTGCAGCTTTGCGCTCCCCTTTCTCTCACCTGGAATCCCCCACTTACTCACCAGTGTAGCTTGTGGAAGGAATACTCTTCCCTCCAACTTGCTAGCTTCAGAAAGGAGCAAATATGACTCCCTTTATCACATATCAGGAGATACGAAAGTTTTGCTGCGCTGATAACCTCCATCTGCTCAGGATCTGTTTCCAGAATGGCAACTCCAGCTTATATAATTTTTAAAAGTGATTATTCTTTTTAATTGTGGTAAAATACACATGGTATGCATGGTAACATAAAATATACCTTCTTGATCATCTTGAACTGGATGGTTCATTGACATTAAGTACAGTCACATGATTGTGCAACCATCACCACCATCCATCTCCAGAACTCTTCCAACTTGCAAAACTGAAAGTCTGTTCTCATTAAACAATAACTCTCCTTTTCCCCAGATTCCAGCCACTGGCAACCACCATTCTACTTTCTGCCTCTATTTGGCTACTCTTGGCATATCATATTAAGTTTTATAATATTTGCTCTTTGTGACTGGTTTATTTCACTTAGCTTAACGTCCTCAAGGTTCATTTATGTTATAGCATATATCAGAGCTTCATTCCTTTTTAAGGCTGAATCATATTTCATTGTATGTATATATTATATTTTGTTTATCCATTCACCCATCAATGGATACTTGAGTTCCCTTCCCCTCTTGGCTATTGTGAATAATGCTGCTATGAATGTGGATGTTCAAATACCATTTTGAGATCCTGCTTTCAGTTATTTTGGGTATATACCCAGCAGGTTGTATGATGTCTAAGAAAGAAGCTCTAGAGTTCCAGCATGAGCCCTCCCTAGCTGTAACTGCCTGCTCCCCTTACAGTGAGGACCCTGAGTCTCAGGGAAGAAGGAAACGTGCCCAAAGTCTTACACGCAGGTCATGAGAGGAGGTGTGTTTCAGCCTGGCCCATCTGCCCCAAAGCCCATGTCCTTCCCACTGCTGTTTGCTCTCTCACCAAGCAGAAAACTATTAGAGACAATCAGTGGGTTCCCAAAACTGACATGCTGTAAGATCAATCCACAAATACAATCGCTTTCTAATGTAAGGGATAAACTAAGAACAGTGAAGGAGGAAATCCAGTTCACGAAAGTTTTAAAGAATATACTTGGAAATTAACCTGGTATGGAAAAAAATTACAAAATTCTGGTGGAAGAAATAAAGAAAGTATTGAAGAGTTGGGTGTTGGTCTCTGTTTCAGTCTAGGACAATTTAAAATGCTAAAGACCGAAGAGCTCCTGTAGCAATTAAAATTCCCACAGAAATCACACCAAAATCCGTCTGAAAGAATAAACAGTTAAGAGTATTGCAATTGGGAAGGAAAATAACAGCAGAACCAGGAGAACTAAACTTCCCAGATAACTATAAAATATATTGTTAATTGACAATCAACAAAACTAGATGATATTGGCATAAGAAGAGGAAAAATAATGAATAAAATAAAGCACAGATTCCTTATATATGCCTAACCTTTTTGGGAACTATTATTAAGACTAACTGGGAATAAGAAAATAATGGGAAAGGAAGTGACTTTTAATTGTGTCATGGGGAAGCTGGGTGACAATAACTGCTAATATTTAATGAGAATTAACTCTGCGTCAGGAGTTACTCTAAGTGCAATAATTCATTTATACTAATAACAGCTTCATAAGGCATGTTATGTTATTATCTCTTTTATGGATGAAGAAACTGAGTTACCAAGAGCTCATATAAACCTGCCCAAAGTCACACAGCAGCTCTGTGGCAGAGCTGAAATTTTCACCAAAGCATTCTCGGTCCAGGTCTCTCAAGCCCCATGCTGTAGCTCCTCTCATGCTAAAGTGAGAAGAGAACTCCAGCCCAACAGTTTAAATAGGCTTTAACAACCCTACTAAAAATGCTAAAATAGCCCACATGCGGTCCTATTTTAATCCCAGCACCAATAATCCCAGCACTTTGGGCGGCCGGAAGTTCGAGACCAACCTGGTCAACATGGTGAAACTCTGTCTCTACCAAAAATACAAAAATTAGTTGGGTATGATGGTGCATGCCTGTAATCCCAGCTACTCAGGTGGCTGGGACAGGAGAATCCTTGAACCTGGGAGGTGGAGTGCCACTGCACTCTAGCCTGGGTGACAGAGCAAGACTGCCTCAAAAAAAAAAAAAAAAAAAAAACTAACATAAAAAATGTGTTTAATATGTATCTCAAATGTAGAAGGAGGTAAATATACTGGCACTTAATAAACAGAAGAAATTATCTGCCAGGTGTGTCAGTTACACAATTACATAATTACAGGCCTATAATCCTAGCACTTTGGGAGGCCAATGTAGAAGGATGACTTGAGCCCAGGAGTTCAAGACCAGCCTAGGGCAACATAGTGAGACTCCATCTCTATAAAAAATAAAAAATTAGCTGGGCATGGTGGTGCACGCCTATAGTCCAAGCTACATGAGAGGGTGAGGCAGGAGGATCGCTGGAGCCCAGGAGTTCAAGGCTGTGGTGAGTTAGGATTGTACCACTGCACTGCAGTCCTCACAACAGAGTGAGACCAGAAAAAGAAAAAGAAAAGAAAGACAAAGAAATTATCATTGACAAGTGATTTTTTAAAAGCTGGTAAAAAATAAAAATGCTGCTACCAAGAAGTTTGAAATTAGATACAAGATCATGATTTGTTAATTTCAGTCATTCTGGTGGTGGCTGTGCTCCACAACCAGAATGACTGAAATTAAAAGAAGGACACTACCCAAGTGTTGGTGGGGATAGGGAGCAACCAGAACTCATTGTTGGGGGGTGCGTTGTAAATTTACTCCCCTGCTTTGAAAACTGTTTGGGACTACCTACTAAAGCTGTGTACAATCCACTCTAAGGCATGTACGTAACAGAAATGAGTGCATATATCTTTCAAATGGTATGTACAAGATATTTAGAGCATCTTTATTCACCATAGCCAAGAAACTAGAAACAATCCAAGTATCTACCAAGAGGAGAATGAATAAGTAAATTGTGGTACATTCAGACAATGGAGCAGAGCTCAGCAATCAAAACGAGTGAGTCACTGACACTCGTGGGTGAATCTCGCAGACACTTAAGAGTACATTCTCTGTGATTTCATTTGTAGGATGTTCAAAAGCAGGCATACCAGTTGAGAGTTTTTAAAAGTGAAAACAGGAGTTACTTTTGCGGTGGGGCAGGTATTTGCCTGGGGAGCTTTTTAGGGTGTTGGAAATGTTCTGTGTCTTGCTCTGGATGATAGTTGCACAAGTGGAAATGTAAAAAAATTTATAGAGCTGCACACTTAATATGTGCACTTTAACATATGTAAGCCACAGTTTGGTAAAAAATTAAAACCAGCAAATCAACAAACAAAAATGTGTTAAATGCGTGTGATACAAGACTTCTTATTCATTCAACAAACACTTCCAAAATTGTTCTTGTGCCTGGAATGCTGAGGACACCTCACTGACTGAATGAGACCATCCTCTGGGAACTCAAGATCCCGAGGGGAATCAGATCAGCAAATACATACAGAACCTCATGAAATGTGACCGAGTGGGAGGCAGGCGTCGTGGGACACTCACCCTTCTTGGGGAAATCAGGGGAATTTTAACAAGAGAGAAGAGATTTGAGTGAGGTCAAAAATGAGTAGAACCACAGTGAAATACACCTCCCACCCATTAGGATTACTGCTATCAAAAAGAATGTAAAATAACAAGTGTTGGGAATGACAGAGCAAAGGGAACCCTGTGCACTGTTGGTGGGGATGTAAATGGTGCAATCACTATGGAGAACAGTGTGACAGTCCCTCAAAAAATAGCAGTACTGGCGGGGCGCGGTGGCTCACGCCTGGAATGCCCGCACTTTACAAGGCTGAGGCGGGCAGATCACAAGGTCAGGAGATTGAGACCATCCTGGCTAACACGATGAAACCCCATCTCTTCTAAAAACACAAAAAATTAGCCGGGCATGGTGGCGGGCGCCTGTAGTTGCAGCTACTCAGGAGGCTGAGGCAGGAGAATGGCATGAACCTGGGAGGCGGAGCTTGCAGTAAGCTGAGATTGTGCCACTGCACTCCAGCCTGGGTGACAGAGCGAGACTCCGTCTCAAAAAAAAGAAAAGAAAAAAAAATAGCACCAGCATATGATCTAGCAATTCCACTTCTGGGTATATATCTCAAGGAGATGAAAGCAAAGACTCAAAGAAGTATGCGGACACCCACGTTCACTGCAGAATTTTTCACAATAGCCAACAGATGGAAAGAATCCAAGTGTCCATTGGTGGATGAATAGATAAACAAAATGTGAGATGGATACAGATAGAATGAAATATTACTCAGCCTTGAAAAGAAAGGAAATTCGGACACATGATACAATGTGGATGAACTTTGAGGACATTATGCTAAGTGAAATAAGCCAGTCACAAAAGGACAAAAACTGTGTGATTCCACTTACATGAGGTAGTTAGGGTGGTGAGATCCAGAGACAGTAGTACAGGGGAATAAAGTGGAGATGGTTAATGGGTACACAAATACAGTTAGATAGAATGAACAGGATCTAGTGTTTGAGACACAACAGGGTGACTATAGCCCATAGTAATCTATTGTATATTTTTAAATAACTAAAAGAGTAGAATTGGAAGATTCCTAACAGAAAGAAATGATAAATGCTTGAGGTAATGAATATCCCCAATTACCCAGATTTGATCATTACACATCATATGTCCGTATGAAAGCATTGCATGTACCCATAAATATATATACCTATTATGTACCCAAAATAATTAAAAATAAAAGTTTTCTTTTTTTAAAGAAAGCAGAGTGGTGGTTGCAAAGGGCTGAGGGGAAAGGGAGTGGGAGTTAGTGTTTAATGGGTACCAAGTTTCAGTTTTGCAAGATGAAAGAGTTCTGGAGATGGATGGTGATGATGGTTGTACAGTAACGGGAATGTCCTTCATGCCACTGAACTGCACTTTTTTTTTTTTTTTTTTTTTGAGATGGAGTCTTGCTCTATTGCTGAGGCTGGAGTGCAGTGGAGCAATCTTGGCTCACTGCAGCCTCCGCCTTCTGGGTTCAAGCAATTCTCCAGCCTCAGCCTCCCCAGTAGCTGGGATTATAGGCGTGCACCACCACACCCAGCTAACTTTTGTATTTTTACTAGAGATGTGGTTTCGCCATGTTGGCCAGGCTAGTCTTGAACTCCTGACCTCAAGTGATCCTCGCACCTTGGCCTCCCGAAGTGCTGGGATTACAGGCATAAGCCACCGTGCTCGGCCTGAACTGCATACTTAAAAATGGTCAAGATGGTACATTTTATTTGTGTATGTTTTATCACAATTAACATTTTTAAGCAGAAAAAACAAAGAATAGAGAACGTCCTGGCAGATAAGAGCACCCCTAAGTGTGGAGCCTTGAAAGAGCCCAGAGCGTCTGCAAGGAACAGCGAGCCGGTGTGTGGTGAGTGTGAAGGACACCAGGGGGGATGTGGGAGATGGCACTGGTGATGTAGGTGGGCACTGGATAGGAAGGGCCTGGGTTATCATTTAAGGAGATTGAGCTTGAACTGATAGGAGCCATTGAAAGTTCTCAGCATAGAGCACATCTCCCTTGAGACCCCCACAACACTGCAGTGTCCATCCCCACCCAGCCTGGGCTATAAGCTCCAGAGGGCAGGGGCGTCACCTCCTGCTCCACCATTGCGTCTCCGGCGCCCAGCACAGCAGATGTTGAAAGAACAAATCGCCCGGTTTGCACTTTAGCAAGACCATTCTGTTGGCGTGCGGAAAACAGAATGGAGCATGGGGCACGAGCTAGAGAGCAGTTGGGTGGCTCTGGCAGGGTTCCGGTTATGGGAAGATAACCAGCAACAACAACAGGAGGCAGAGGACAGTGGCTGCAGGATGAGGCGCGTTTATGAGACAAGGACGAGAGGGCTTGGGATGGACCGGATGTGGAGTGAGAGGGCTTGGGATGGACCGGATGTGGAGTGAGAGGGAGAGGGATGGACCGGATGTGGAGTGAGAGGGAGAGGGGTGGATTGGATGTGGAGTGAGAGGCAGAGGGATGGACCGGATGTGGAGTGAGAGGGCTCGGGATGGATTGGATGTGGAGTGAGAGGGCTTGGGATGGATCGGATGTGGAGTGAGAGGGAGAGGGATGGATCGGATGTGGAGTGAGAGGCAGAGGGATGGATTGGATGTGGAGTGAGAGGGAGAGGTGAAATGTGATCTGTTTCTAAAGCTTCAGGATGGAGTACCTGGGTGGTTTCCTTGTGGGAGGGATGCCCTGGAGTAGGTGGCAGCAGATGGCGAGGATCACTCAGACCCAGAGCTAGGGTGGACCCCGTCAGTCTTTGTCAGTATCCAGGGCCAAGCAAAGAAGCAGACACATGACAGGCACGGAATAAATATTGTAAGAAAGAGAGAGACAAAGAGGGAAGAAGGGAAGGATAAAAATGCTACCAGAAAGGGACAGAGAGCAGAGGGATCCACTCATTGACCTGGGCGTATTCAGTATCAGGATAGCAGGTGAAGAGGATAATATCACCTATATGATATGTATGAGCATAGCATTGAGGCTATGGGACAAAGAAGTAGGGTAAACCAGGTTTGCAAGGGCTGGAGGAGGAGGAGGAATCAATGATGGTGTAGATAGACAGGTGGAAAGATAAGGGGGTGTTGCAGGGACAAGAGAACCCTGAGAAGGAGGTACACAACCGGCACCCACTGCTGGGTTGAGGACATGAAAACACTGGATGTCCAGGCAGGAGGTCATCCGTCACCACAGCAGAAACAGAGCCTGCATGAAGGGGATGGAGATAGAGGGCCGGGGACAGAAAGAACCTGGATTCATACGGTAGCTGAGGGACCCAAAGAATGGTTGGAAGACTGTTGTTTAAGGAATTTACATTTAGGATTGGGAGGATGGAGCATATCTTTAAGCTGACATGAAGGAGTTGGGGGAAAGAGACAGCTGGAGATAGAGAAGTGGGAAGGGTTGTTAGTGTGAGGATGTGAAAGCAGCAGGACAGACAGGGGCCAGCACACGGTGGGGGTGGGCTTGGGAGAGAGGGAGGAGGGATGAGGATCAGGAAGATGGAGAAGAAAACAGGGTGGAAGCACACCTTTGTATTGAGCAAGACCTCAAGAGGTGCTGAACCATTTATGGGCCACTCTGGACAAAGTTGTTAATAAAGCAACTATGTGGACAGTAATGAGGCCATTGGCCCTCCCGAGGCTTGCTCCCTGAAGCCACGATGGTCACACACCAGCCCCTAACAGCATCTCCTCGGGAACATCTGTCCCTGGTGCATCTCCACCAGCAGGAGCTTGCAGGTAGAAACCCACCTCCCCTGTGGCCCAGGCTTGTGTGTCCATGCATGAGTTCCCAGCCTGCACCCTATTGTGCCAGGCCCTCCCCACTGTGCAGGCCAAGCAAAACCGCTGCCCAACAGCCCCGTGCCCTGAGATTGAGTCCCGCCCATATTATCAATCAATTGAATTAGAGCAAATTACCAGGCCTTCTAAAGGCACATTTTCCTCCTCTATAAAATAGGGCCCGATGACCTAATGCAAATGTGTGTGGTGGATGATAACATGTCATGTATTTCATGTATGAAAGCTACATGGGCCGGGCACAGTGGCTCATGCCTATAACCCCGACACTTTGGGAGGCTGAGGCAGGTGGATCACTTGAGGCCAGGGGTTTGAGACCAGCCTGGCCAACATGTGAAACCCTGTTTCTACTAAAAATACAAAAATTATTCGGGCATGGTGGCACACACCTGTAGTCTCAGCTACTTGGGAGGTTCAGGCACGAGAATCACTTGAACATGGGAGGTGGAGGTTGCAGTGAGCTGAGATCATGCCACTGTACTCCAGCCTGGGCGACAGAGCGAGACTCTGTCCAAAAAGAAAAGGCTACATGGACTTATTCAAATTTCCCTTAAATAGTGTTGGCCATAACTAAACTGTGCACACGTGGAGTTCACAGTATGCTCGGGCATAGAATCTCTCGCTTAAACCCCAGAACCTGTAAGTTGGCTATTATCAACGTATTAACATTTTAACATTGAGGAAACTGAAGCTTAAAGATGTTCAGTGACTTGCCCAAGGTGACACATCTAATAAGAGGCCAAGCCAGGGGCCAGGTGACTTTGCTGTTCCCTGTATTTATAGTCACATATTGAATAAAAACCTTCCCCTCCACCAATAGTTTTCAGAATAGAGCTAGATCCCATTGAATGAACACAGGCAGTTGAATGTTGGTGCAGGTTTTACTTCAAATGAGGGTGCTTAGAGCCGTCGGGGCTCTCCAGGCAGACTGAGGGGCTCTTGCCTAGTGCTCCCCTGCCCTGGGCACCGTCCTCTACTCCAGCTTGATGTCTCTCCCATACACACAAAGGTAGGATCCTTGTGTTTTCATCTTTGTATTCCCAGCTCTTAGAACAGCCTGGTACATTGTAGCTGCTGAGTAAACACCAGTGACTGGAGAAATTTATTCTGGGGTCTTTAAAAATGGTCCAGAGACTTTATTCTCTTCTCATAAGGCATCCGCACAGAGCTGCCGCTGTTCTTCTAACTTTGTCTGCCAAGCCTGGGAATACCTTCGTTTGCAGTTTGTCTCCTCTTGCTTTTCACTGAATTCTGTAAAGGTCATAGTCATTTGTGTGTTTATTAATCGGATATTGTTGAGCAGCTCCTGTGTGCCAGGCACTCTGCTAGGTGTTGGGGATGCGGCCTTTGAAGGGTGGCTGCGCACAGTTGTGTAGATTGTACACTGCACTGTCCCAGCCTTTCCCTAAGGCATCACTGTGTGCTCCCAGCCTGAGGACAAAGGAGCAGATCAGACATAACACCCTTCCTCCAAGCTGGGAAATGTTCACTTCCATCAGATCTGGTGCTTTCGTGCCTGGGAGGCTTATTTAGGTGAGGAACGGGGTGGGGCTTGAGTCTCTCCAGTATCATGACTCCTAAATCACCCAGCCGTGGCCTTTGAGGACCACAGTGCCTCTGGGGAGATTCCTTCCCTTCAGTTCCCCACCTGGTACTAACTTTCAGCCCCAGCCAAATTTTTCCAGATGGATTTCTAACCATGGAAATGGAGGTTTCTAATGGAAATCCCTGCAACGCTTTACTTAGAGCCACTCTGGGAGGCACCACTCTAATTATTCAATTGCCTAATTCCATTTATCTTTCATGATCCATTATGCACCACTGACAGGCTGCGTCTTCCTTAGCAGATACATAACCTAGTCTAATGGACTCTGGGTGAAGCCAACTACATTGACTAAGGGATCTAGCTGGTACCTAATTCCCCTAAACTATTATTTTACAAATGAACAAGGCAGACAGACACATTTTCTGCTTTAGGATAAATATTTTATGAATTGCCCCGCTGATACATTACATTATTAGTACATTATCCTTCATCCCTCCCTGAGGTTTGAAGAGCCTGGGTACACACTCAGGAGTACATTTGGGTGATTTTATTGAATAGGCTGCTTTTAAAATCTGTTTGTATTAGTGGAAAAAGAAGAATAATTTTGTCTCATGAAAAGAAAAGTTCTTTAAATGCTGATTTGCTGTTTCAGTGTGACAGTCGCCATCCAGGGACTTTTAGGTTGATGGAAATGTCTAAGGTCTACTTAAAAAAAAATCAGCAGTGGGGTGCAGTGGTTCACACCTGAAATCCCAGCACTTTGGGAGGCCGAGGCAGGAGGGTCACTTGAGGCCAGGAGTTTGAGACCAGCCTGGGCAACATAGCAAGACCTCATCTCTTAAAAGAAAAGTAAAGAAATAGAAATAGAAATAGAAATGGAAAAATAGCTAATCTTTCCTCCTTGGCATTCCCCAATAGGACCAGACAATACTGGGAAGAATTTTGCACAGTTCCAGAAAGGAGACTCTTCCTTTTTCAGAGAGCAAGGCGTCCTAAGAAAGTCAACCTTTCTTTTTTCTTTTTCTTCTTTGAGATGGAGTCTTGCTCTGTCGCCCAGGCTGGAGTGCAGTGGCACAATCTCAGCTCACTGCAAGCTCCGCCTCCCGGTCATGCCATTCTCCTGCCTCAGCCTCCTGAGTAGCTGGGACTACAGGTGCCCGCCACCACGCTCGGCTAATTTTTTGTATTTTTAGTAGAGACAGGGTTTCACCGTGATAGCCAGGACGGTCTCCATCTCCCGACCTCGTGATCCGCCCGCCTCGGCCTCCCAAAGTGCTGGGATTACAGTCGTGACCCACCACGCCCGGCCTCTTTTTTCTTAAGATGCCCATTTCTCCCCACATATACTTGTGTTTTCTTTATACCCTAGATGTGCATTTTAACCTGGAGTGAAAGTGGGGTGGATTGTGCCAGTCTAAGAATTAATGTAGATAAGCCCTGAGCTTTCGACATCATTCTACCCAAATTGTAGAAAGAAACTGAATTTGGGTCTCAATGTCCATTCCTTTGTACAGGATAGATATTGCACACATTGTTTTCTTGTTCGTGATTTACATGTTTTACATACATTATTTAATTGATATAAAGCTGTAGTCAGCCTCTTTATTGTTTGGTAGCCTTCATAGGACAACACGAAAGAAAGTAGAGGAGATGCTTAGAAACTGCAGAAAGACTGAATCAACTGATGATGCAGCCTCTCCCAACCATAATGAATGAAAGACAAAGATGTAGAACTGAAAGTAAACATACTAAATTCTAGGGGTTTTTCTAGGAAGAAAGAGTCCTCACATTTGTTCCAGATATTATGTCAACATATCTGCTTACAGAAATGAAATTAGTCACCATATTTCTTAGGGATTAATTAGAATCAAATTTGTGGAGAACGCTGAATAATAACCTTTGATAAAATGCCATGTGAAGTTGAAATAGGAGTAATATGAAAGGGAGGAATGAATGTTATTAATGCGTTTACACCTCCTTCGATTCTCCCTGGAGTGTGTTTTACCTTTGCCATAAAATGAAAACATTTAAATTTCTTTAAAATTACATTTGACTTAATTATACCCAGTCCCTGATACCAGTAAGCCCCATTTTGCCTGCTTTTCTCTCAGATAGAGCAACCAGGCTCATCATTTCATAAAGAGTTGTTTTTCTACAGGATGTTCGCTATGTGCAGAATGTTAATAGCCGGCTGAATATGAATAGGCTCTGTGGCTCCACTTGAAATATAGAAAAATGGCCCAGACATTAAAAAAGATAAAAGGGAAAAGGGCAGTAATGAATTTAGAGGAAAATGAACATTAATGGTACTAGCATTACTCATGTTCCACATAACAAATTATTGGAAATTTGTCAAGCACACCAAATTATCTACTCGTCGGCTGCTGTGGGGCCCTCTTCTGCCATCCAAAACCAGCAAAAGCAAGACAATTTAAGCTAATTTTACTATTTATAACAATAGAACAGGCCATTAAGATAAATTAATGTCATTATCAAGTTTCTATGAAAATGACAAATACCACTATTTCGAGCAGCTTAGAGGCTGTTGACTATAATGAAATCTGCTGCACAGGTACTAAAGAGAAACACTCCAAGTAATTATTTTCTAGTAGCCTGTTTGTTTCCTGACCATTCATTTGCTTTCACCACAATTAGTTCTGTACACAATATGGTAGTGACTAAACAGTCAACACTACGCAGCATTAGGACTAATTGGGCCATTAGGATGCAGTTTCCAGCCTTTTCCTCCCTAAAGAGAGCTGGGAGTAAACAGACCAGGGGCAACAATGAGAGCGCCACACTGGCGTGGATTGTCTTAATTTAAAGGAGCTCCAAACAGGATAATAAACCATAAATCACACAGAGGGAAAGCTCTGCATAGAACCTTCTTGAATGAGCGGGATGATCACAAACTAGACAGTGCCGGACTGTGTGCCCTGGTCCCCCGGGGAATGCTGATCAGGGAGTGACTCCTGAGCAGCGGTTCTGGGCTTGGAGTGGTGCCAGCCAAAGGTGTTAAGAATTCCTTGTTGGTCTGAATCTGGAAATTCTTCTTCCATCACTTACGTCAGTGATTTCTGAGTTGTTCATCGGAAGGCACTGTCTCCCCAACAGAACTGTGCCTTTGATTACTTCTGGGTTATTGTTTTAGGATCAAATTACTCAGAGACTGTTCACAGCAGCTGTTGGGTTTCTCTAACTCAGATATCAGTGGGAAAGAACTGTCCCAGACAAGCCAGTGAGTGATTTATAAGGAATAAATATTCACACGATTACACTCTTTTGAGATCCTCATTTCATAAAGTAAGCGGGAAACTGCATCAGGCTACCACGTGGCCAGGAGCTGGGTACACTCAGCTGGTAAATGGCAGGGCATGCGTGAGGCCCTCAGTGTGGCACACGGCGCTCCCAAAGCCTCATCGCCTTCCACCTCTGAGGACAGCACTCACAAACTGCCCCTTGGCCAGTCCCTCCCCTCTCTCCCCTTCTCCAGCTGAGACGAGATGCCATTTGTGTTCTCAAGGGATACAAAACTCAAGCACACACATTAGATCACCAAAAAACCCAGAGCGTGCAAGGAGTTCAGGCGACAGCAGAGCTCTCAAGAAGCAGTAAGGTGATGATGACCCCATCTGATCATTGTGACTGTTGAGATAAATTAGTTCCCATTCCACAGCCAGCACAGAGCCTCTTTGACCCGGTCTGGTTGATTTCAGGGCTTCTGGTGCTGCCCGAACCGATTACTGGCTGCAAGAGTCTCATTCTGCAAAAATCACAGTGGCTTTTACAGGTCTTTACGGGAAGGAAATAGGCTAATGCACTGTTTCCCATGTGTGTCAGCAGCCCAATCTCTCCCTAATGGGCTCCAATTGCAGTTTTACTATGAACTTAAACTCTCCTACACACACGCACAGGACAGGCATCCTCACTTCTTATGCTTCCAGTGAAAATCAAGACAGAGAACAACGTTTGGTCCTGCCTTCCTCTGAATAGTTGGGCTGAAAAACAGGTGCATCACGGTGAATGTGACCTCGATTGAGCTTGTTCTTCCTAAATGTAAGCAAGAGGGAAAGTTTCAGTTTAACCTTCTGATTTTAAAACTTAAAACAGCATTAAACGTAAGTCTGTCTCCCCTTCACACTCCTGGCCTCCCTATTCTGCTGCAACCCCTATCTTGATGCCTCAGGAAATGCAAATCGGAGCCTTCAGGTCAGCCTGGGGGTCAAGGGCCACATCTGTTCACAGCAGGCTGTTGGCCACATCGCCTTCCAGCTCTGAGGACAACACTCGCAAACTGCCTGTTGGTCAGTCCGGTGTCACCTTCCTGCCTGACACCAGCCTCATTTTTGAACTCTGCTGTTACTTTTTTTTTTTTTTTTGAGTTGGAGTCTTGCTGTGTCACCCAGAGTGGAGTGCAGTGGTGCGATCTCAGCTCACTGCAACCTCCACCTCCCGGATTCAAGCAATTCTCCTGCCTCAACCTCCCAAGTAGCTGGGACTACAGGCACCCAGCTAATTTTTGTATTTTTAGTAGAGGCGGGGTTTCACCATGTTGCCCAGGCTGGTCTCAAACTCCTGACCTCAGGTGATCCACCCGCCTCGGCCTCCCAAAGTGCTGGGATAACAGGTGTGAGCCATCATGCTGGGCCAAGCTCTGCTACTATGAATATATTCCCGTGACACATCCCAGGCCCTCTGTGCTGCTTAGATTAGTGTTATTGTTAATCTTGCTTTCAACAAATTGCATTTCTGGCCGTGAACTCTTGGTGTGCTAACAGCCAACACTCCCCATGTACCAGATTCTGTGCAAGAGCATCAGTTCACTGGAGGCTCACAGCAGTCCTACAAAGGAGACATTACCCCCCATTCCACAACCACAAAGACAGACCAGGACATGCTCAGTTACCTGCCCAAGTCTTCTGCTCAGAAAACTGGACAGCGACAGGGACAAAACAGTGACCAGAGCAGTCTTACTCCAGAAGTCACCCTCTGAATCTCTCTGCTGTCTAAGCCTCCAGCCTAGATGGATTTCGCTCCTGGTCTCAACTAAGCTGACCCATCCTGTTAGTGCCCACGTGGGCATATTGGCTAGATTGGCTAGGCAAGGCAAAGGGAACACCTGTCACCTAATCCATTCACTGTGGAGATGATTTTTCTTGCTCTCCACCGCTGTATTGAATGCTCCTTGAGGACAGAAATTGCATTCACTTTCCTCATCATTTTATCCCCAGCCCAAGTACCTGGCACAGAAAAGGTGGTCAGTTAAAGGCTCATGGAGTAAATGGATGAATTGCTGAAGGGTGAAAATCACTAACCGGGCACACTAACGGAGTCGTGGGCAGGGTTTGTGCATTCTCCTGGGAGTTTTGAACATGGTCCAGGAGTAGATCTGTAAATAGTCTCCCTCTCAATGCTCATGTGACCCAGGGACTTTTCAAAATAGACCCCATGACACTGATCATCAATGGTCCTTACTTTCTCATAACAGCAAAGCAGAGGCCACTCCTGTTCCAGCCAGAGCCCCTGAACTGGGTATGGCTGGAGTGAGAAGGCGTCAACATGCTCCTGGCCATTCACACACTGTTTCTTCTAACTTGTAGCAAGTGTAGCAAGAATTTTCTTTTTCTTCTTCTTCCTTTTTTTTTTTTTTTTTTTGAGACGGAGTCTCACTCTTGTCACCCAGACTGGAGTGCAATGGCACGATCTCGGCTCACTGCAACCTCCGCCTCTTGGGTTCAAGTGATTCCCCTGCCTCAGCCTCCCAAGTAGCTGGGATTACAGGCACCCGCCATCATGCCCAGCTAATTTTTATATATTTTTTTAGTAGAGACTAGAAATACAACATGGTTTCACCATGTTTTTCAAAATTTATCCACTTTTTCACTTTTTCAAAAATTATCCAACTCCCAATAACCAATGTCGTGGAGTGGAGACTAGCACATATTTCTCTTCTCAGCTTTATTATGAAATGAGACATGGTTTGCTGTTTCCTGCCTTCCCAGGACGGGTGAATTAGGAAGGAGTCCCCAGCAGACACAGGGATTGCATCTGGTGAAGCTGTGGTGCGTCCTGACATGGCAATGCTGGTTCTTCATTTTGCTAGCTCTGCTCCACTTGTCTGAATTTAGCAGCCTGTTGACTCCAAAGACTAGAATCCAGCCAAGCCTAGGGCGATGGTGCCAGGGCATTCACGCCCGGGTCCCAGAAGCGTGCACACCAGCAGACTGGCAAGAAAAACACAAGCGGGCAAATCTCCCTTCCCTCTTGGGTCATGGGGCCGCTGCAGATTAGGAGCTGGGTCTGGACATCAGTCTGTTGTAGCCGCCTGGCTTGGAGCAAGTATTCCAGCTCCTCCATGCCTGGTTTTCTCATCTGGGTGATGAATACTTGATAATCCCAAATTTCATTCTGGTTCTTAAAAATAAAAATTGTGATTTCAAGACTATATAAATTCTGTAGTTATGCTGGATTTCTGTGCTGCATTTAGAATCTATCAGAATATCACACCCGATTAACTTGGTTTTTGAGTCATCATGGGCTGAGGGGGGGAAATTCCACCTTATGTATAAAAAAGTGTCCCTGGAATGTGATGATTTGCCTCCCCCGACAAGATGTCATAGGAAGATGAGGTGGGTGGGATCTGCTTTGAGAATTGTGCAATTCCTCTGAGTCATATTCTGATATCAATGCAGATTTGTAAGGTACGTGATGGTGACAGAGTCTGTGGTGAGTACGGCCGACACCCAATGAGGATGGAGTTTGCCCCAGGCACAAATAGGTCATCTTGACCTTCATCTTTGTGTCTCTTAAGCAACAGAGCAAATGTGGAGCACGTTTCCATTTTGATTCTTAAAACATTGAGTGACAGGCCAGGGCATTTCCATTTAACTGGATTTTTCAATTATTTGGAGTCCAGCTAATACATTAGTTAGATTGAGATTTTATTCTCAAGATAATGGTTGTAATGAACCTGGACTTGATGGAATTGCTAAAGTTTGTTGATCCAGAGCAGTTTGATTTTGTTGTCACATAACTCCCCCTCAATAGGTTTGCACAAGCAAGTGCTCAATAAATTTCTTTGCACCAGGTACAAATGGATGATCTTGTACTTCATCTCTTCTTCCCGAAGCAATAGCAACTATTGTGGTGTACTTTCCAATTTAATTCTCCAAACATCGAGATAAACCCATCTGGAAAGCCTGGAAATATGTTTTCAAATCGCAGCCCAGGTCCTCACCCTGTCCCTTGTGCGCCTGACTGTGAAGGAGGAAGATAACACTGACTCAGAGGGTTGGTTAAAACAACAGAACTTCTCTTAGCTCCCTATCATGACTGGCGTTTTTAAAAGTCTGTAACCAGGCCGGGCATGGTGGCTCATGCCGGTAATCCCAGCACTTTGGGAGGCCGAGGCAGGCGGATCACAAGGTCAGGAGATCGAGACCATCCTGGCTAACACGGTGAAACCCCGTCTCTACTAAAAATACAAAAAAATGAGCCAGGCGAGGTGGCGGGCGCCTGCAGTCCCAGCTACTCGGGAGGCTGAGGCAGGAGAATGGTGTGAACCTGGGAGGTGGAGCTTGCATTGAGTCGAGATTGTGCCACTGCACTCCAGCCTGGGCGACAGAGCGAGACTCTGTCTCAAAATAAATAAATAAAAATAAAAGTCTGTAACCAACTATCAGCAAATTATTTCCTAAAGAAATGATGACTTTGGGGCATTACATTTCCTAGCCTAGAAGGCACTTTCTTTTAAATGGTGTCATTGATCTTGCTTGGGCAACATTCTGCCCTTTTCTGTCTACTCAGAGAGAAAGTCGAAGGCACTCAGCTTCCCTCCGGATTAGAAACTGGTGGAGAGAGAGAGCCCCCAGTCCTCCAGAGGGACAGGTCCTCCCGTTCCGGGACAAAAGGAACGACAAAGAGCCTCAGGACACTGGGAGGTGGGGAAGGATGTGGAGTTCTTGGGCTGAGAAGAGATGAATAATACATTGGAAAGCAAACACAAGCATTATTTCTCTTCTAATCAGGATCATGAAACATTTTACAAATTAACCACTTTCCTCCGACACTTACCACGTTGAGTGGCTCTAGGTAGAGCCATCAGGGCGGACTCTGCCATCTGCATTTAGAAAATTGCCTATACATTTATTAAAGTGAAATTCACCCATTAATTAATGCTGTTCTCCCTGAAGACTCTCATTAGCACATTGAGCTAATTACTGAAAACACAGGCCCAAGGGTTGGGTGGTTTTTTTTTTTTTTTTTTTTTTTTTGTATTATGGTAAAATTTGCTCCAGCCTTACCTTTGTAGGATTTAAAAAGAGAAACAGCAGAGTCAGAATAACCTTTGGATGCAGGAATTGAATCAACTTTCAGACAACTTTTCTTGCTGGTCGTCTTTTCCTTCTCCGTGGGAGGCATATGCAGCTGCTATTTCAGCAAGAAATATTTCCAGTCTAGGAAAGGGCTAAACATCTAGCCATCACCAGAGTCTTCTGATAACTCAGCTGCTGGGCGTCGACGTGTTAGGAACTACATTTGGAATGAGACCCAGGCCAGTGTTTATGTAGCGTGTCCCTTTACACATTTATTTTCTCCTCTCCGCCATCAATGTGGTTCCTGCATGGCCTTTTCAGCCAGCAGAAAACAAGAGGGACCCAATAGATATCAAAGGGTTAAAGAGATTTCTAGGACTTTCAACCGAAGGCATCTTAAACTGTTCCGGGATTGAGCCATCGGGTGAGTGGGGAGCAGGGCCTGTGTTGGGGGAAGAATTGTGACACAGACCTGGCCCAGAAAACACAGGCACAGCCTTGTACACATCTGTTAACCTTAGTGGGTCTTTGGTGTTTAAAGGAAGCCTCTTACATCACCCTCTTTTACATTGAAGAATAATTTAACATGAGTTCTGAGTTGCAATTATGACTAGTTTAAAATATATGTGGGCCAGGCACAGTGCCTCACACCCGTAATCCCAGCACTTTGGTAGACTGAGACAGGTGGATCACCAGAGGTCAGGAGTTCGAGACCAGCCTGGCCAACATGGTGAAACCCCATCTCTACTAAAAATACGAAAAAAAAAATTAGCTGCGTGTGGTGGCACGCGCCTGTAATCCCAGCTACTCAGGAGGCTGAGGCAGGAGAATCACTTGAACCCAGGAGGTGGAGGTTACAGTGGGTCAAGATTTCACCACTGCGCTCCAACCTGGGGGACAGACTGAGACTCCATTAAAAAAAAAAAAAAAAGTGGAGTTAAGTGAAAAAAGCATAACAGAAAATTATATTAATCCCATCACTGCAATTAGATAAAATTACCTCTGCATTTAGCCAAGAACAGGAAGGGAAACAGGAAAAATAGAAAAGTTCAGTTCATTCAAGTTGCAGTGGGATGATTTTTCTCTTCTATCCTTAAACAAGTGAAATGTCGATATTTCCTTTTCCAAGCGCATTCTCTTCCTGGCATTTTGACCCTGCTCCTAGGCCTGCCCACACCAGACCCTCGCGGTGGTGCTGAAGGTGGTCGGTTGAGTGAGGGCCCCCATAGGATGCCCCTGGCCTAATCCCCAGAACTTCAAATGTTGCCTCATACAGCAAAATGGACTTTGCAGATGGGACTGAGTACAGATCCCACGTTATCCACGTGCGCCCCCATCATCACAAGGGTCCTCTTGAGAGGGAAGCAGAGGAGATTAGACTACAGAAGTAAGAGATGGGGCAAGGGAAGCAAGGGGTAGAAGGGTGTAAGGCAGGGGGATCAGCCAAGGAATTCAGCAGCTTCTAGAAGTTGGAATAAGCAAGGAAATGGAATTCCCCGAGAGCCTCCAGGAAATACCAGTTGGCTGACAGCTGGATGTTCACTGAGCGAAACTGAGCTTGAACTTCTGGCTTCCAGAACGGTAAGAGAATATATATATGTTGTTTTCAGCCACTTGGTTTGTGTTCATTCGTGATGGTGGCAATATGACACCAACACACTGGGTGTCCTTGAGTGTGTGGTAAGGGGGCTACGCGTCACCCTGCAGCCTGGCCTGTAGCTCCACTTTCTTGCCTTATACAGCCTGGCTGACTGTAGGATGAAATTTTTTGACATCCAAGAAGTAGCTGCATCATAGTAGTAACTGAGCTTGGGGACAGGAGTGATTCAGTGTCCTCAATGTGCTGAGGGCTTTGGCCCTGAGGATTAGATATCTTAGTGAGTTTATACACTTTCTTATCTCCAAGCAGAACTACACTCCAAGCCTCTGTTTCCTTGTCTGTTAAATGGGGCTACCAATTCTCACTGGGTAGTTTGTGAAGGTAAAAGGAGATCACGTACATCAAAACACTAGCACATAGCATGGGGTAAACATTCTTCTGTCTCCTAGACAGTGTTATTTCAATACCCATGGGAGATACCTCCATAGCCACCTGCAAAGGGGTCCAATCCATTCCCAGCCTGCAGTGGCTGGCGATGTTCTGCTGGGGGTCTGGAAGCACCTGCAGATCCCATGCGTGCACCACACTCAGCTGCCTCACTCCCAGACATCACCATTCCACAGCAGCTATGGAGTGCTGCCCGGGTGATGGGGTTAATGGCGTGGAAAACAGCACGAAGCTTGCCTTAACCAGGCAGGCCATTAACTGGTGGAAGATTTATATTTGTAAAAGCAATAACAACTGCAATGTGTGAGGAGTGACAGTGCCCAGGGGTGCCTTAGGGGGCTTCTGCCACCCCCGCTAAGCAACTCCAAATACATCTATGATCTAAATAAAAACCAACACAGCTTCTAGACAAGGCCCCTGAGCCCTTTTCCAGGTAGCAATTCTGAAGCTGCCCTTAGTGATGGGAAATGAGACAGAACATGGGACAGGACAGCCTCCAGGAGGCTGTATTGTCCACCTTGCTTTGAGTAACTGCCTCTCAGTAAATACAGACTACTTAATTCCATCCTACAGTCGGCCAGGTTGCATAAGGCAAGAAAGCAGAGCTGTAGGCCAGGCTGCAGGGCGATGCGTAGCTTTCAACTAGAGACTGGTTTTCTGGAGGTACATCTCAGAATGCATTTTTTTCCTTTGAAACGATGTTACACGTTTTCACTCGAAGTAGGTCACCATATTTCGTGGCTGATCTGGAAATTTTACCACTAAGAAGAAATTCAAGAAATCCAAACAAGTGACAAATGAATCTTTGGAGCATGATCCATTTATATAAATTGGGTCCTGCCTATGATACACTTTTTTTGTAAGTTTTTTTTACAGGTTATTGCAATGATCATTTATTAGTTTCATTCTTCTGTTAATTCATAATTCATTTATTCACTCACCAAACATTTGGCGAGCACCCACTCTGAGCAGGCTGTTGGGCTAGAGGACAGGCACACAGGCAGAGTGGTCATCTGGAGTCGGATTGCACATTGTGGAGCCTGCACTCGGGCCCCCTGTCCGATGATGGAGATGCTCACGGTTACAATACTAAGTTCTGGTCCCGGGATGCCAGAAGGCAGCAGAAGGCTGCTTATCCAGGTCTTTCTCTGAGAAGAGCCTCGGAGAGAGGAGATGCAAACTGAAAACCCAGTGGCATGAAAGAGAAGGGAGAAATTCTTTTTGAACAATTTTTAATTGTAGAAAATTTCAAACATACAAAACAAACAGAATGAAGATAGTGAACCCCATGTTCCAAGTTCTCATCCACCAGCTCCAACAATTAGCAACATTCTGTCATTCTTGTTTCATCTCTATAGCTCCCTCATTCTCCACTTCCCGCACTCAATTATTATTGTAAAAGGTGCATACACTCAAATGCACTGACAGCTTAGCAGTATGATTTTGACAAATAGACACACCCTTGTAATCCACACATTACACAAAACAGAACATTTCCCTTCTCCCAGAAAGCTTTCTTGGCTCCTTTCCCAGGTAATCTCCACACCCCTCAGAGGTTCTGATTTTTTTTCCACCTTGGATTGTTTTTGCCTGTTCTATCTATCGTCATACAAAGGCAATCACACAGTGTATACTCTTTGCAGTATGCTACAAAAAAGTAGTATGCTGGCCGTGTTCACTCAGCATAATATCATTGGTGACATTCATCCATGTTGTTTCACGTGCCAGTGATTTGTCCTTTTGGTTGCTGAGTAGTATTCCATGAGAACACATATTTTTTAATCTCCTTTTGGACAGGCCACTCTAGTGGATTCTAAGAGGGGATCATAAAGACACAGAAGACAGGACCTCTGCCACTCTAAGGAACAAGCACCAAGGAAACGGACTCAGAGCTGAGGGGACAATGGCAGGTGATATTGGTTTTCTACCCAATAACCATCCTTCCTTTCTCCTGCTGTTGGAATCCCCTTTTGTCTGGTCAGTAGTATGCTCAGCCATGCGGGTTGACTTGTGATTGGTGTCAGCCATACAGGCTGTTTTGTGATTGGCCTCAGCCATGCAGGTTGACTTGTAATTGGTCTCAGCCATGCAGGTTGACTTGTAATTGGTCTCAGCCATGTGGGTTGATTGGTGATTGGTCTCAGCCATGCGGGTTGATTTTGGATTGGTCTTAGCCATGCAGATTGACTTGTGATTAGTCTCAGCCATGCAGGTTGATCCATGATTGGTCGCAGCGGTGTAGGTTGATTTGTGATTGGCCAGTCTCCTCTTGTTGACATCGTTTAATCTAAGGCTGGGCTGTGGCCCAATTCTGGCAGTGAGACATATGGAGAAATATGTTGGGGGCTCCTTCTCTAAGAGAGGTGCAGGGAGAGAAAGGTTTTGACAAACATCCCTTTCCTTCATGGGTGTTGTCAGGAGAAGTCAATGCTTGTGTCCATGAAGAAAAAAGACACCTGACCTACGGAGGGTGGCAGAAGAGAGTCGGGGTCTCGGTAACATTGTTGAGTTGCCAAATCCACCCTCCGGATGCCCACCTCCCAACTTTTTGTTAAGTAAACAATACATATTCTCCTGCTTAAGGGCCACTAGCAAAATATTCTATTATTTGTAGCCAAAGTACATATGGGCCAGGTAGAGAGAATGGTTAAACGTGGTTCAGGGAATATACCTGGAGTTATGGCAAAGGCAGTCTAGAGACCACTGTTCCATCACACCGTATGTGTCTCAGTCACAAGAGTAAAGCAAAGTAGAAATAGAGCATGGGCTCGAGCACAAAAGGACCGGGGAATCTGAGGGCCCAGGGAAAGCCAGAGCTGGGCCTGGGCAGAGAGAAAGCTTTGTGAGGGATTGGAAACATTTTTTAAATATCCACACTAATCCAAAAATATGGAGCTTTGTGGTTTTGGCCAGTGCTAGGGTGTCTTGTCACCCTGTCACAATTACTCACAGGATGCAAAAAGAAGCCCTTATTTTTGGTGGAGAAACTACAATTTGAAGTGTCAACTCCCACTTCCTGGGAAGTACCAGAATAAGAGTGTCACACCATGTTAAAAAACATTTTAAGAATGCTCTATTTATGAAGCATTTTGCAATCAAAGTTTAGAATATGTATTTAATGAAAACCAGGTTTTCCATGGTGGCTGGGAGTTTTCATGCCATAAGAATATTAAAGATACAGTCCCTGAGTCTGTACACAAGTGAAGGAGCTTGTTCTGTCCTACAACCTTCTTCCTTGCCTGTTTGACTCCAGGGTGGAGCTTTCCAATCAGTGTCTGCAAATGGGTTACAGGTGTGACGGAGAAATTGCTCCCTTCCACCTTTGCGGCAGCCAGGTAGGACTTGGGCCAGCCATTGCCCCGAAGCCAGTTGGCAGTAAGTAACATCAAATATGTACCCCTATTTTCTACGCATCTCATGGCATGAAAATGTTTGGGGGGCCCTGTTCCAACGGCTGTAAATGTTAATAGATGCTCAGACATCCAACCGTCTTTGCAGCTGGGGTAGTCATGTGACACAGCTCTGGCCATTAAGCTTTAAGCTGAAGGTGCTGCCTCCAGCCCTTGCTTCCTCCTCCTCCTGGATATAGAACAGGGATCTGCAAACTGTGGCCCACAGGCCCAGTTCCACCTGCTGCCTAGTTTCATAAGTAAAGTGTTTTGGAACGCAGCTATGCGCATTTATATAACGTGTGTGTGACTATTGCATGCTGCAACGGCAGAGGTGAGTAGCTGTAGCAAAGACCTACAGCCCACACTTCATGGATTGGAGTAGGGCTCTTAAACAAGGGCTTGGGAATGGATTTACCCTTTTCTGTTCTTCGCCACGTGAGGGCACAGCGTTCATCATCATTTGGCCCCTTCAAAGTTTGCTGACGCCCGATACAGAAGATGCAACAGGCAACTTATGGCCGTGAGGACAGAAGTCCCACAGGGAGGACAGCAGAGCAGGTAAGAAAGGAGCCTGAGTCCCTCATAAAACCGCTTGTACTCACCTGGCCAGCCCAAGTCAAGGATGCCTGGAGCGTGACACAAACTTTCCTTATATTTAAGACACTGCAGTCAGGTTTTCTGCAATATTGTCTTCTACAGAAAATTACTATATCAATTGGGGGTGTTAGGTGCAAATAACAGCATTGTTTAAGCAGAAAAGGAACTTATGATAGGATGTTAGGTAACGCAACGGTCTCTGGCAGGGCTGGAAATCCAAGCTCTGGAGCTACACAACTAGGGACGAGGCCCCGTGACGTCACAGGGTCTATTTTAGCAAAAACACCACTGCTGCTTGTTCACTGATGATATTCGGAACCAGGTCCCAACTCTGCACCATTGCTATCCCCCAAATAAATAGATGCCTCTGTCAGCATGTGACACAGACTGTGTGGCTTAAAAAACAGAAATTTAGGCCAGGCATGGTGGCTCATGCCTGTAATCCCACCACTTTGGGAGGCCAAGGTGGGTGGATCACCTGAGGTCAGGAGTTCGAGACCAGCCTGACCAGCATGGCGAAACCGCATCTCTACTAAAAATAAAATTAGCCAGGCATATTGTCGCATGCCTATAATCCCAGCTACTCAGGAGGCTGAGGCAGGAAAATCGCTTGAACTTGGGAGGTGGAGGTTGCCGTGAGCTGAGATTGTGCCATTGTACTCTAGCCTGGCAACAAGAGCAAGACTCCATCTCAAAAAACAAACAACAACAACATCAACAACCCAGAAATTTATTTATCACAGTTCTGCAGGCTGGATGGCCTAGATCAAGGCACCAACAGGTTCGGTTTTCTGGTGAGGACCTGGTCTCTCTGCCTGGTCTCCTCCGGAGGGATGAAGAACAGAACAGGGCGAACCCATTCCCTCAAGAGCCCTTAGTCCAATCCATGAGAACTTTGCCCTCATGGCTTAATCACCTCCAAAAGGCCCCATTTCTTAATACTGTCACACTAGCCATGAAGTTTCCATGTACGGATCTGGGGGGAAGCGTTCAGATCACGGCAGCAGGCCTCTCTCCTGGGCTCGCGGACGGTGCGTTCTTGCTGTGTCCTTACATGGCCTTTCCTCTGTGTGTCCACATCCCTCGTGCTTCTTCCTCTTCCTGGAAGGACATTCGTCCTGCTGAATTAGGCGTCCATCCTTATGTTCTCATTTAACCTGAATTGCTTACTTAAAGGCTCTATCTTTACTAGGGCTCCAACATACGATTTTTAGGGGAACACAATCAGTCCCTAACACCTTGCTTACCCACGTCCACGTCTCATGGGAATACACCTGATTGGCAGAGACAAGGTCCCATGCCCGGAGCCTAGTTTCAAGGAATTCCTGGAATGCACATTTTCTGGTTTCTGCTATAGGAAGGCAAGACTCAATACGGAGAATTACCACAATCAGAGCAAGGTGGTTGTCTTGGTCTGTTTTTCTGCAGGTGTAACAGAATACAGACTGGGTAATTTATAATGAAAAAATATTTCTTTGGTCATGGCTGTGGAGGCTGGGAAGGCGAAAACCAGGGAGCCACATCTGGCGAGGGTCTTCTTGCTGCATCATAACGTGGAAGGCATCACACGGCAACAGGCCAGAGCAAGCGAGACTGAGAGGGGAAGGGGGCTCAACTCTCGCAGTAACAAACCCACTCCCGTGGCAATACCGTTGCTCCATTCATGAGAGCACAGCCTGCATGACTAATCATCTCTTAATAGCGTGACAGTGGCAATTACATTTCAATATGAGTTTCAGAGTCATCGTTCACACCATGGCAGTGCTCAAAACATTAAGCAGCCACAAATGACAAATGTTCACTCCAGCAGACATGCAGCTCCATACCAACACAGTCCGGATCAGCAGCCTTCTCAACTTTGTCACACTGTTTTCTAGGCTGCTTTTTGAGTGAAACTGGTTCCAGATCCCTCCCTCAGTGGAGCTGTGCTCCAGGAGAGGTTATTCACATAGATAACAATGTATCTCTCCTGTTTTTTCTAAAGAGAAAAATAAAAATATATTTTTTAAAAACCCAGCAATGTGAATGCTGCCCCTATAGTAGTGTAATGTGGCAGCCCTGTGGCCAATTTTGCCTGCTTCTGGATCTGGAGCCCAGTAGACTTGTGGTTTTATGTAATAATGCCTTCATGTTTCTATCCTGACTCTGGTTCCCAGCCATGTTTATCTTGTTTTTAAGATAGTTGTGTCTTTCACATGTTGCTAAAGATGTTTTGTCTATCATTGTTATGTATTTAGAGCACAAAAGGAAGTGGGGGATGACTTCCATGTGAACCAATTTTTCTACCATAACCAAAACCATATATAGCAAAGTTGTTTAACTTTGCTATATACGACGTTATTTAAATTTGTCATCTGTTCAGCTTTTATATAAAAGTAATTTTTTTAAATTAACATAGATTTTTCTCATGGAACATAAGATTACATAAACATAGTGCTCATAAAATAAAAGAGAATAGAAAGCCCAGAAACAGATGTATACAGTAATTTAGTAGATAATAACAAACCCAGTTCCATTAATTGAACATTGTCTACATGCAGGTGTTGGGAGACAATTCTCCTTGAGTCTTTCACTTTTCTGCAAGTCTTGTGGGGGACTAACTCTCCTTTGTTTTAGATTATCTTTTTATGGCTCTTCATTTAGCAAACATCCTTGGAAAATAGAAAGAGGTGCTCCTACAGAGCAAAGGGCAGGCATGCTTACTGAATGCTTTAGAAAATTTGGATAAGCTAAATTCAGAGTTCCTCTCCTATAATGCGACCCACTGCATGTTTAGGTAATTATCTGGACTGATCCTTTCACCACCATGGGACTTCAGTCAAGGAAAACTGATGGACATATGGTGATACTCTTGCTGCCTGCTGTGCATTAAATAATAATAAAGTCCTTTGTTTCTGATCCAGGAGTCTCGTGTCTTCTGCCAACATCTGTGAAACTGGCAGGCTAACTTGTCAGCTGGCAAGTAGAGTAAAATCTCAGACTCTTCACAGTTATTCAACAGGATACTTATTAGAAATTTTGCATTTATTATATTATTTAATCATTATAACTCTACAAAGTAGCTGTTATTATCTCCATTTTACAGATGATAAAAGCAACGTTTAAAGAGATTAAGTAACTTGTCCAAGGTCAAACAAGAATTCATCCCGGCCAGGCACGGTGGCTCACACCTGTAATCCCAGCACTTTGGGAGGCTGAGGCAGGTGGATCACGAGGTCAAGAGATCGAGACCATGCTGGCTAACATGGTGAAACCCCGTCTCTACTAAAAATACAAAAAAGTAGCAGGACGTGGTGGTGGGTGCCTGCAGTCCCAGCTACTCGGGAGGCTGAGGCAGGAGAATGACCAGAACCTGAGAGGCGGAGCTTACAGTGAGCCAAGATCATGCCACTGCACTCCAGTCTGGGGAACAGAGCAAGACTCTGTCTCCAAAAAAAAAGAATTCTCTGGGCCAGGATTTGAGTTCAGGACTGTTTCAGTGTTGTACAGATTATGACTTATTAGGGGAAATAAAGTTAAATTCCTATCTCATAATATAGGTTAAAATTTCACATGGAATATAGAGTAAAATGTAAACAAACAAAACCCAGCAAATATGCATATCTGATTTTTAGATGCATAAGAACTTATCTAAGCACAAATAAATTTTAAGACCAAATTGAATCATTCTGAATGTGTCAAAGGGCACTATTGAAAGGCAAATGAAAAACTGGGAAAATATTTGAATGAAATAGGGTGAGGAATTAATATCTTTAATATGTGAAAAGTTTATGAAAATCAACAAGAAAAATATTAAATCTTAGAAAAATGAGTAAAAGACTTACAAAGCAACTTACAGAAGTTATTTTTTTTATTTTTGTTTTTGTCTCTTTTTTTTTTACAGAAGTTATATAAATGGTAAAAACGAAAACTATCTCCCCCAATTCCATGTGTTCTACAGTTTCAAATAAATGGAATCATAATTGACAAAAATAAGCATATAGAAAAAATGTTCGACTTCAACACTAATGAAGTGCTACCCCTAAATACTCTTCTTTTAAACAAATTGGCTAATTTGTTTTGTTTTGTTTTGTTTTGAGACAGAGTCTTGCTCTGTCACCCAGGCTGGAGTGCAGTGGCCCGATCTCAGTTCACTGCAAGCTCCGCCTCCCGGCTTCACACTACTCTCCTGCCTCAGCCTCCCGAGTAGCTGGGACTACAGGCGCCGCCACCACGCCCGGCTCATTTTTTTGTATTTTTAGTAGAGACGGGGTTTCACCATGTTAGCCAGGATGGTCTTGATCTCCTGACTTCGTGATCCACCCTCCTTGGCCTCCCAAAGTGCTGGGATTACAGGTATGAGCCACCGCGCCCAGCCACTAATTTTTTAAAATTAAAATATGTAGTATTGCTGTAGTTACAATGAAATGGTTATTGTGCACTATTGATGAAAGTGTACATTATACAACTGCTCTAGAGCAGGGATCCCTGTATCAGTCCGTGACCTGTTAGGAAGTGGCCGACACAGCAGGAGGCGGGCAGCGGGCCAGTGAGCATTACAGCCTGAGCTCTGCCTCCTGTCAGATGAGTGGCAGCATTAGAGTCTCCTAGGAGCGCAAACTCTATTGTGAACTGCACACTCCGTATAAGAATCTAATGAATCCCACGTGGTGTTTAACTTCCTGTTCCTGGCTTATTTCTCTTAACAGAATGTCCTCTAGTTCCATTCATGTTGCCACAAATGACAAGATTTTGTGTTTTTTATGGCTGAATAATATTCCATGGAGTAAGTATACCAGATTTTCTTTATCCCATCATCAAAACTATGGAACACTTCACAAATTTGCATGCTGTCCTTGTTCAGGGGCCACGCTCTTTGTCATTCCAATTTTAGTGTATGTGCTGCTACAGTGGGAAGTGAAAGATTTTTAAAATACTGTTTCAATTCTAACAGACATATCTGAACATGTATTTTTCATCAGTGTCAAGAATTAAACAATATCAATAACTCCCCTGACTTCAAAAAGGGTGGTTCACACACTTCTAACTCCTCTCTGCCTCCCCTGCTGGTTATCTCCTTTTTTTTTTTTTTTTTTTTTTTTTTAACATGATGACTCTTCTACTTTAAGAAAGCTTTAAAGGCCAGGTACAGTGGCTCACACCTGTAATTTCATCCCTTTGGAAGGCCAAGGCAGGTGGATCACTTGAGGTCAGGAGTTCAAGATCAGCCTGGGCAACATGGTGAAACCCCGTCTCTACTGAAAATGCAAAAAAAATTAGCTGGGCTTGGTGGCATATGCCTGTGACCCCAGCTACTCCAGAGGCTGAGGCATGAGAATCGCTTGAACCCGAGAGGCAGAGTTGCAGTGAGCTGAGATTGCACTACTGCACTCCAGCCTGGGCAACAGAGCGAGACTCGGTCTCCAGACAAAACAAAATAAAACAAAAAAAGCTTTAAAATGTACTAAACAGCCATGTTACCAATAATTACTTAAACTTTATAGGTTTTATTGTTTATTACTGTTTTTTGTCCTCATCTTTTCTTAATTAATTATTTTAATGCTTTTTTTTTTATCTGGAGTCTAGCACTGTTGCCCCAGCTGGAGTGCAGTGGTGCAATCTTGGCTTATAGCAACTTCTGCCTCCCGGGTTCAAGTGGTTCTCCTGCCTCAGCCTCCCAATTAGCTGGGATTACAGGCTCGCGCCACCAGGCCCAGCTAATTTTTTGTATTTTTAGTAGAGACAGGGCTTCACTATGTTGGCCAGGCTGGTCTCAAACTCCTGACCTTGTGATCTGCCCACCTCGGCTTCCCAAAGTACTGGGATTACAGGTGTGAGCCACTGCGCCTGGCCTATTTTGAAGCTTTAAAGAATTTCTGTCTTGAGATTTCTTAGTGCTGTTTTGTTTTTAGCAGAGGAGGAATGTGAGTAGGATGCTGTCTGTGCCTTCCGTTACCCTGACACAGGATAGATAACTGGAATGGTATGGAATGCTACTAACAATTCTTTCCAAGGGGCAACCCTAGGAGCGTGGTTGCACAATCTTCTAGCATTTGGTTTGTAAGTTACAAGTTTGATTCTCTTTTCTATGAGGGTAATTTTTTTTTTCCCTGTCTTGAAGCTTATACATTTTTCTCTTTAACCATAGAATTGAGAAATTTCATCAGACTATGTTTAGGTAGTTTTTCTTTTTTTCTGTCTCTCTTTTCTTTTCCTTTTTTTTTTTTTTTTTGAAATAGAGTCTTACCTCTTGTGCACTATTGATGATAGCGTACATTATACATTCACCCAGGCTGGAGTGCAGTGGCACTATCACAGCCCACTGCAGGCTTATCCCGGGCTCAAGTGATCCTCCCACCTCAGCTTCCTGACTAGCTGAGACTACAGGTGTGTGCCACTACATCCAGCTATTTTTTTTTTTTTTAATAGAAATGAAGTCTTGCTGTGTTGCCCAGGCTGGAGGTAGTTTTTGAGAATTCCTACTTGGCATTCAATGACCTCTTTGTTTTTCCACTCAGGAAACAATTTATTACATATTTTCCTATTTTCTCATTGTGAAATTCCTATTATACAAGTGATGGTGACACTGGATTTATATTTCAGCATCTCTCATGACTTCCATCACCTTTTCCTCTAATTCACTAATTCAGTTTTCAGCTGAATTACTATAAGTCAGAGTACACGTAAAGGTGTTTTGTTGTTGCTGCTGTTGTTGCTTTTGAGAGGAGATTCCATTCATGTTCTTAAATTGCTGTATAATATTCAAACAATAGAATTTTAAGTGCACAGTTGTAATGAATGCATACATATAACCCGTATAGCCATCCAATCAAGATACAGAACATTTCCATGACCCTAGAAAGTTTTTTCATCTCCTTCTGGTCAATTCATTACCTCTCCCCAGAAATCACGAACGATCTCTAATATCATGGATTAATTTTGCCTGTGTTAGAGTTTTATGTGAAAGAAACCATATAGCATGCACTTTTTGCATCTGGCTTCCCTAGCTCAACATAATGCTTTTGAGGTTTATCCATGCCATAGAGTATATCAATCAGTAATTTTTTCCCCTTTTTATTGCTCAGTAGTATTTTATTGTACGGGTGTATCTTTTGTTTCCATTTGAATTTTTTTAATTTCTAAAATATGCTTCTTTCTTATCTAATTGCTCTTTTCCAAGTCTGCTCTTGCTTTATTGAAGGAATATTTGCTTGGATATATACATATCCAAAAATTATATATATATAGACAGAGTCTCACTCTATCGTCGCCCAGGTTGGAGTGCAGTGGCACAATCTTAGCTCACTGCAACCTCCACCTCCCAGGTTCAAGCGATTCTCCTGCCTCAGCCTCCTGAGTAGCTGGGACTACAGGTGTGCACCACAATGCCCGGCTAATTTTTGTATTTTTAGTAGAGACTGGGTTTCTCCATGTTGGCCAGGCTGGTCTCGAACCCCTGGCCTCAAGTGATCCACCTACCTCAGCCTCCCAAAGTGCTGGGATTACAGGCGTAAGCCACTGTGCCAGGGCATGCTTGGATATTTCTAAGAATACTACTTATAATTGTCATATTTCTTGTCTCCTGAAATAACTCTATAATATGTAGGGACGGGCATTGATATTGATGGCTTGAAATACTTTCTTTCCTTCGAGGTGCTAATTCTCCACAAACATCCAGTGATTCTGTGTTCTTATTGTCTGTTCCCATGTATCACATGCCATGGTACACAAGCATCAGTAGTTCACTCAGCACTTGCATCTGATTCCAAATGGACACACTCTCCCCAACAACTAGCATCACGTGTGGCTGCAGATGGCAGGCAGCAGTTTTTGCCCTGGTGTGTTTATTCTTAACACCCTTGGAAAGTTCTTCTTTTTAAGCCTGAAACCCCTCTACCCATTATCAAAGTAATCATTTCCCCTCTATTTTGAAGAAAAGAGGAAGCTAACAAATAGCAATTAACAAATATATTCTACCAAGGTATATGGGTGCCTTTTTCCAACAGAAAGATTTTACATGTGATGATTACAAAACTCTTATTCAAATATGTTGCTGGGAGGCTGCATGACGTTACTATGGATGAACAGAAACAGATCAGTCCATTTAACCGGCCCCAATTCATCGCAGGAGGAACGGCTTAACCTTCCACTGCCAATCATTTACGCCCCAGGTTATAAACAGGGTAAAGAAAACACCTGGTCCACTTTGAGGTTATCATTTGGTTGCAGGCAAGACTCCTTGGTCCACCTCCAAAAGGTGGGCAATTGAGATCTGCTGCTGAAGGCAGCTCTCCGTCAGGCAGAACGCTGAGCCAGTGGGGGCCATGGCCAGTTGTCCTTGAAAATGGCTTTGGACTGAAAATCAAGGGCAGTGAAGACAAAACCATAAGGAGCCTTGACTGGTCTCAGTTCGTAGAGTCCTAAAGTTTTCACCTCATGGTTCACTGGGAAAGAAAAAAGGCCCACCCAGGAAAAGGAGTTCCCCTGATTTTGGCAATGGGTCCAGGCGCCTGCTGGAGGGTTGGGGCACTGCCGGGCCCCTGGAAGAGAAGCCCAGGCGACAGCTTGCTGTCAAGCACTTCCAACCAGCGTGCTCACTCTGCACCTGCTGGAGTCCAGACAACGGGAAGGGGGCTGCATCGCCTTGTCCCCGCGTCCCTGGAAGGAGTTCTGAGGAGGTGAAGCACCTGGATTTCCCAGCTGGGCTTCATCCTCATGGGTAGTCTGAGTCCCCAGCCCTGCCTTTGGGTGTCTGGCTTGGAGCGGAGTCCCAGAAGCGCACTGACACATTTGCCCTTCAAACCCTCCCCGCACCCTCAGGATGCCCCATGAGCAGCGCACACCTGGGCTCAGCTGGGAAATGCATCCTATTAGGTCTCAGAGGAGCCCTCCTCTTCTTTTCCTGTGTGAAAAAGGAGAAACAGGAGTGTTGCTTGATGTGCTGGATTAGTCCATTTTCACACTACTATAAAGAACTTCCCTGAGACTGGGTAATTTATAAAGGAAAGAGGTTTAATTGACTCACAGTTCTGCAAGCTGGGAAGGCCTCAGGAAACTCATAATCATGGCGTAAGGAGAAGCAAGCACTTTCTTCACAAGGCAGCAGGAACGAGAAGAGAAAGTGAAAGGGGAAGAACCCCTTATAAAAGTATCAGACCTGTGAGAACTCACTATCCAGAGCACAGCACAGGGGAAACCGCCCCTATGATCTAATCACCTCCCGCCCTCCACACATAGGGATTACAGGTCCCTCCCTCTACACGTGGGGGTTACAATTCTAGATGAGATTTGGGCGGGGACACAGAGCCAAACCATATGATGTGCCCAGCAGTCCAGTTCCATCTGCCTGGAGCTTCTGCCTATCTCATATTCTTCAGTGAGATGATGCATGCATGTAAAGGCATTGAGCAGGGCTGGTGCACAGTAAACCCACATAGCCATTACTATCACATCAGAACGTCTCCATGTTTCTTCTCCATCAGTGGTGTGTTTTCCCACTATCTCTCTCTGCCAGATATTTCCCCCATTGTTTACTTTTTTGTTGTTGTCATATATTTCAGTAAGATACCAGGAGGGAGTAGAAATAAACACATGACAATTTGACATCTTTAAGCCAAAAGTCAGCATTATTTATTATTATGACTTTTAAAACATGGTAACAACTTGAAGTCCAGCAATAGAACAACTCTCAGGTCATGGGGGTACATAGAGGATGAGATTTTTATTTAGAAAGAAATTTCAAGACAGGTATAGAAAATCACACTGAAATAGATCTTCAATCTATAAAGAATGGTGTCAGTGGTCTCATAAACAGAGGACAAGGAGGCACCCATTTTACAAAACAAAAACAAACAACAAACAAAAAACCGTAAAACATTTAGTTTCCCTGAATGGCTTAGCAAAATCTGACATAGTCCTTGATTTGCAGAGCTGTTGGCTGGGGAAGAAGTGGGCTGATTTCCCTGAGAAGCTCAGGGTTTTCTAAAGGGGCCAGCAGTCCTGTCACCACTTTCTCAAATTTGAAATTAGAAAGGTCTGATTTGAAATTAGAAACGTACAAAAGGGGGACTCAAATCTAGTAAGAGGGAAGTGAACAAGACCTTGAAATAGTCATCCTACAGGAAGGAGATTCAAGTTTCATGTCCCAATTTCACAAGGGCCAAACAATTGGTAGTGGAATTGATCCCAGAGCATTAAGTATATGGCTGACCTTGGAAGTACTTCCGACCCCTACTGCGACCCCTAAAAGCCTTGCCCAATGACTGTGTCTTAGAGGGCAATGTCTGAGCACGGAAATGTAAACCACAAGGGGCTAGCCGCGGAGGGACATCCCAGGATGCATGGTCATTGCCGGCTACAGTGTACAGGGCTACTCTTCAACACTGACACCACGTGGCAACCACCGGGAACTGCAGGCTGGAGCGCCGGCTGTCATTTTGCTAGCCTGTTACCTGGAGTCCTCTTGGGGCTGAGGAAGGATCCAGCATTCTTGGACAACTTGGGTGAAATACAGGGAATTTTGAGAGGGACAAGTTGGACTTTCCGCTCAAAGGGCCTGGGATGCTTCAGCAATTAATTTCAAAAGAATATAGGCTGGGCACGGTGACTCACACCTATAATCCCAGTACTTTGGGAGGCCGAGGTGGGTGGATCCCTTGAGGTCAGGAGTTTGCGACCAGCCTGGCCAACATGGGGAAACCCTGTCTCTACTAAAAGTACAAAAAATTAGCCGAGGGTGGCGGTGCATGCCTGTAGTACCAGCTACCCGGGAGACTGAGGTAGGAGAATTGCTTGAACCTGGGAGGTGGAGGTTGCAGTGAGCCAAGGTCATGCTACTGCACCCTAGCCAGGGTGACAGGGCAAGACTCTGTCTCAAAAAAACAAAAAACAAGTTGGTACAAAAGTAATTGCAGCTTTAATGGAAGAAGTATGACCATATTTTTACACTGTGTAGAACAAGTCTTACAATCTGCATTTAAATTTTGAGCAGCCATTCGACGACCAGCTATAAACCTACTGATATAATGTTTCAGAAGAATACTTACTGATATATGCTATATAACATAATGTTAATTTTTAAAAGCAGAATTTAAAACCATACATATGTATGATCCATTTGTATGACACTTACCTATCAAAAATAGAACCATCTGAGGAACTGGGAATAAATGTAAACATGAGGCTAAATGAGGTTTATGAGAGATAAACAGATTACCTCTCAGTTGTCAGGTATGGGTAGGTTTATTTTGTCCTACCCAGTTTGCTCCAGGTAGCCTTTTTTTCTATCATGACTACAATTTCAATGCTGAGGCAGCCCCCAAATGCCCCAAGTTGTCTTCACAGTTGAGGGTGGAGGTGTGGGTGGGAGGAGGCTTCCCTCCTGTTTCATTTCTTTAATTCCTGCCTTGGCTCATAAAATAGGATCTTCTATGTACATTTGTACCACTCAGAGAAATATTATAAAGGGAGCTTCCGATGCCTCACCTCCTTTTCCACTCCTCGTCCTAATCTGTTTTCTGTTGCTTGTAACAGAACACCTGGATCTGGGTAATTTAGAAAGAAAAGAAATTTCTTTTTTACATTCATGGAGGTTTAGAAGGTCAAGGTCGAGGGGCTGCATCTGGTGAGGACCTTCCTGCTGGTGGGGATTCTCTGCAGAGTCCCCAGGCAGTGCAGGGCATCACATGTCAGGGGCTGAGCAAGCTCACATGCTAGTTCAGATCTCTCTTCCACTTCCTCTAAAGCAGCCAGTCCTATTATCATGATAACCCATTAATTCAGTAGTCCATGAACAGATTAATCCATTCATGAGGGTAGAGCCCTCTCATGATCCAGTCATCTTGTGAAGGCCCCACCTCTCAATACTGCCCCTTTGGGGATTAAATTTCAACATGAGTTTTGAATGGGATGGACATTCAAAGCATAGCACTCCCCTACCAAGGAGCAGTAGTAATCTAATTAGTGAGACCCTCTGTCTATTGGACCACTGTGGCAGAGGTAAGATCACGGTGCCAAAAACACACCACCAGCCCCAGCCCTCCTCTCCTGTTCCTTGGATCTGTTCGCCCTTGGGGATGCCCCTCCTGAGTTAGAGGACTTCCCCTTCCTGCTTCTCGACCTGCTGGCAATCAGGACTTTCAGTCGGTGACTTTGGGAGAGGGAGAAGAAAGCTCCTACCTTGCCAGGGGCAGACTAGTTTTCATATGAGCTTCAGTTGTAAAGCTGATCCTCTCTGGCCCCTGAAGTTGTTCTCAGTTTGGTGGAACTTGGAAGCAAGGGCTGAGAGCGACTGCCATTCTGAAACTTCAGTTCCCTCGTTTGTGAAAATGACTACAAAGTCGTTTTTAACTAATGTAACATTTTCATCTTTGTAATCTGGCAGGTGATATTAGACTAGGAAAAAATTATCTGGCATGGGCCGGGCGCGGTGGCTCATGTCTGTAATCCCAGCACTTTGGGAGGCCGAGGTGGGCGGATCACAAGGTCAGGAGACCCAGACCATCCTGGCTAACACGGTGAAACCCTGTCTCTACTAAAAATACAAAAAATTAGCCGGATGTGGTGGCGGGCGTCTGTAGTCCCAGCTACTCAGGAGGCTGAGGCAGGAGAATGATGTGAACCCAGGAGGCGGAGCTTGCAGTGTTTCAAGATTGAGCCACTGCACTCCAGCCTGGGTGACAGAGCAAGACTCCATCTCAGAAAACAACAACAACAAATTACCTGGCATGATTCAAGTGCATCGTGCTAACAGGCAGGGGGATAGGGTGGGAGGGAAAGAGACAAGCTGGCAGCTCACAGGCTGTTTAGCCCAGTGATAGGTGGTGTCCAGTCTGTGGCTTCCCTGCCCTCAGTCCTACTACTCCTCCCTCCTCTGCCCTGCTTGGTATCACAGTGGGCTTCAAGGGCAGCTACTGCCAGCCGGGTTTGGTGTAGGAGGTGCTGGTACAAGACAAGAGGAAGGAAGGGAGAAGCCAGGACATTTCTCCCCACCCCTGTGGTTTCTTTAGCCTTAGATTCACGAGAAACACTCAGTCCAAGTGTATGGAGTGGCTTCTTGCTGGTACTAATCTCTCAGTGGCTTCATGGTCCTGGTTGGCCTCTTAGCTCTTCCTTCACTTATGAAGCCAATTCCTAAATTTATTTTCCTTGTTTTAAATATTTGGAGATATTTTCATTTTCCTGGTTGGACCTTGACTGCTAATATCTGCTATGATCTGAATGTGTCCCTCAAAATCCGTATGTTGGAAACTTAATCCCTATGCGACAGTGTTGGGAGGTGTTTGGGTCACAAGGGCTCTGCTCTTTCGAATAGATTAATACTGTTTTAAAAGGGCTTGACGGCAGAAGTTGGGTTCTTTTTTGCCCTTCCATCTTCCGCCATGTGAGGACTCAGCAAGAAGGCCCTTGCCAGATGACAGTGCCTTGATCTTGAACTACTCAGCCTCCAGAGCTGTGAGAAGAAAGTTTATGTTCTTTATAAATTACCCAGTCTTAGGTATTCTGGTATAGCAGCACAAAATGGACTAAGACAGTATTAGTTTGATTGTGGCCTTAAAGCCTGGGCATGGAGGTATTCCAACTGCTTGGATTGAGGGCTGCTCAGGGCTGAGTGTCAGACCTAGGAGGTGGCAGAAGAAGCAGCTGTGTGTATGTGTGTGTCCCAGATAAGCATCAGTAAGAAAGCCATGGCATTGGTAAGATTATCCTGCATGACCACGCTCCTCTCCTCTTCCCTGTTACCACTCTATCTTTCCCTCAAATTGGAATATTAATGTCATGTTCTATTTCTCCAATGCCTTGCTCTAAGCTAGCTGTTAATTAATTCCTCTGAAAAATTTGTCTGATGACTACTTAAGAATCAGTTTCCAGGGTATTTTTATAGAGGAAAAAAAAGATTTTATTTTATAAAAGAAACAAAATAAAAGATTACTCTTGTAACCTTTTTTGATTACAAGAGTAATGAAAGCTTCTATAGACATTTTGAAAGAAAAAATAAAAAAGCTAAAAACCAATGATAATCCCAGCCACTCAGAAGAAGCTCTCTTAACATTATGATGTATCAGTTTTATTTTATTTTATTTTATTTTTTGATACGGAGTTTCACACTGTCACCCAGGCTGGAGTGCAATGGCACGATCTTGGCTCACTGCAACCACCACTTCCTGGGTTCAAGCGATTCTCCTGCCTCAGCCTCCCAAGTAGCTGGGACTATGGGTGCACGCCACTGCGCCCAGCTAATTTTTTGTATTTTTAGTAGAGATGGGGTTTCACTTTGTTGGCCAGGCTGGTCTCAAACTGCTGACCTCGTGATCCGCCCTCCTCAGCCTCCCAAAGTGCTGGGATTACAGGGGTGAGCCACCGCACCCAGTCTGAAGTCTTTTTTTAAATTGCATATATGCACAAGTGTGTGTGTGTGTGTGTGTGTGTGTGTGTGTGTCAGGATTGGTTGTATTCATATCTAAGATTTTATCTTAATATGTTGTATCACATAAGAATCAAAGGATCAAAGGCTCTTTTAAGTCAGAAAGTCCCTACCTCCTACCCCAAAACATGAACTTAATTCAGCTTAACAATATCGAGTGAGTTCTCTCCTATGTTACCCTACTAAGCACTGGTACAAAGGAAGAATGAATTGGAAACATGCTGACATCACCATGCAGAGGCCCCAAAAGAGCGTCCTTGTGTGTTTGTGCACAACTCAAGTGAGAAACTGTAAAAAGGTGGCATTGGGAAGAAGTGGTCGGTAGCAGAATAGGAATGTGGGGGTGCCCACCCCATCCACCTGACCCTACCTGGCAAAGCAATGAAGCATGCTTTCCCAGAAGAGAGGGTAGTGTAGAAACCCCCACTTCAGTCCCTTCCTGCACAGAATAAATTCTCCATCAAAAGGAGATGTGTCCTCAGTAATAAGTGTCTTTTGCAAAGAGCACATCCCCTGCACAATTTGTTCTTAGGTTCTACCTAGTATCTGGCCCGTCTCATAGATAACAAGCAAGCATAGTATCGTGTACTGTGTGCAGACAGGTAGAATTCACATCTCCCTTGAGATTTGGGAGCTTCTGAATCCGGGAGTAGTTCATCTCAGCTTTATTTTGTTCTTTACTGAAAAAATAAAGCATTCTGGATGTGGCTATGGCATACAGTAATATATAGCAGGCAGAGGAGACACAAACAAAGATTACTGTCTTAACAAAGATGCTGGTATCACCCCTCTTTCTGCTGAGCTCCGTTTGACTGTGAAATGTTTCAAGGAGAGAGGCTAGGGTGATGGCTCACGAGATATTATGTTAATGAAAAGCAGGATAAATGCGCAAATGATTTGCATAGAAGGAACCTGACCCAGCTGATATTTGAAGAGGAAATCCTGGGGGAGGTGTGCCACATAATGGGCCTTCCTTTGTCAGCCCTGGATCTGAAAGAAGTGTCTGAGCCTAGACAAACAAGTTCACAGTTTCTCTCTCACCCGGTGAATGTTTGCAAGGCTCCATACCAGTGTTTCCAATCAGAGCAATGATTCTGCAATTGTGTGTGTACTTGTACTAATGTTTGCTCCAGTAATGACTAATAATGGCCGGGGCATTGCCCCTGGAGGCCGGGGATGGGGCCAGCCGCCCGTGTGTGCAGATGTTCGTGGTTCTGAGCTCAGCCTGCTCAGGACAGTGTAGGAGAAAAGGGATTCCTGAACCACTGTGATCTTACACAATCATACTGAGGCTTTCTCCTGCTGGGTGTCCTTCAAGTTGTCCAGTTCTAGGGAGAATTTCACCCCCGCCCCCAAGCCTGCACTCCTGCATCCCCAGCTAACACCAGGGCGTAAGGCTCAGGACAAGGTCAGGTGGTAGTAATGCTGACGGAGCTGAGGTAGGGCGTTAGGTCTTGCCAAGAGGGTTTCTGGACCTTATAAGGTACGCAAGGCCCCAGACCCTTTCCACCATCGTTCTCTCCAAGGGAAATGCCACCTTACGTGTGAGTCAATACAATTCAGGGTACTTATGGGAACAAAAGTGTTCTCACCGGTATCTCCCTTCAGACTGGATTTAGGGTAACAGAAAAGAAGGGCAGTGATGTTGCTGAGTGTCTACTCTGTGCTGGGTGCTGTGCTAGTGCTTTATTCTCTAAATTCTTCAAGCAATGGCCAGGCATGGTGACTCACGCTTGTAATCCCAGCACTTCGGGAGGCCAAGGTGGGCAGATCACCTGAGATCAGGAGTTCGAGACCAGGCTGGCCAGCATGGCAAAACCCCATCTCTACTAAAAACAAAAAAATTAGCCGGGCATGGTGGTGCATGCCTGTAGTCCCAGCTACTCGGGAGGCTGAGGCAGGAGAATTGCTTGAACCCAGGAGGTGGAGGTTGCAGTGAGCCAAGATTGCACCACTGCACTCCAGCCTGGGTGAGAGAGCAAGACTGTCAATCAATCAATTAATCAATCAATCGATTTAGCCTTGCTCCAGCTCCATGCTCCTCCCCACATTTATTCTTTCATCACATCCACGTCTGTGGAGCACCGCTGTCTGCCAGGCATTCAGGACTGCCAGGGGTGAACTAAACATTGGGTTTGAAGTCCACTGGCAGAAACAGGGGTCCCCCACAGAACCAGATGTGTAATGACGGGTCTGAGCTGTGCTGGGAGGAAGCACGAGGGGTCCTGAGAGAGGAGGTTGTGCTCCTGACTTGGATTTGGATTGGACTGGCACGGGGAGTTAACCAGGTGAAGAGCTGTGGGAGCAGATTCCCAGGCCCAGACCCTAGAGGAATGAGAGGACGCTGGGGGCCTGGGACAGAGGGAGGGTGGTGATCCTGCAAAGGGGGCACAGCCTGATGGCTTTTTAAAGATTTGGGCCTCATACTACCTGCAGTCATACAATCAGACAAGGGTTTTTGCAAAGAACATTCTAAAACCAGTGTCCATCAATGGATGAACAGATATGCAAAATGTGGAATATGATTTAGCCTTAAAAGCAAAGGAAATCCTGTCACATGCTATGACTGGATAAACTCTGAGAACATCATGCTGTGCCAGTCACAAAGGGACAAGCACTGCAAGATTCCACTTAATGTGAGGTACCGGAGCAGTCAGGTTCCTAGAGACAGAACATAGAACAGTGGTGGCCGGGGGCTGGGGAAGGCAGGAATGGGGCGTGGTTGTTTAATGAGCACAGAGCTTCTATTTGAGAAGATGAAGGGAGTTCTGGAGATGGATCATGGTGCCAGTTGCACAACAATGTGAATGTTCTTAATACCGCTGAACTTCAGCTTAAAAATGGTTAAAACGGTAAATGTTATGTTATGTGTATTTTAACCAATTTTTATAAACAAAGAACATCCTAGCTGCCAGGAGGAGAACAGATTAGAAGGAAGGTTAGATCATGAAGAACAGAACCAGACATGACGCTTTCAGGAGTGCAGGTGAGAGACGTACTGTATTCATCTCCTTAGGTAGGAATCCCCACCGAAAAACTCCTCAGGGGATGTTCTCTGTTTTCCACAATGTGTGATTGGTGTTTGTGCCAATGGAGGCTGCCTCTTTCAACCATGAGCTCCTGTACAAACCCAGCCGAGGGTTGGAGCTCTGTAAACTAGGGGCATCTGAGCTTCCACGGCATGCTGTTGGCTGTCTTTACCTGTCAGACGGGCTGGGGCTGAGCCTGGCTATGTTTGTCATCGTAGGCCTTTGAGGATGAAAGCAAAAGACTGTGGCTAGGATCCCCAGCGAATCACCTGGGACAAGTCCCTTGTACACTTTTCAGGCTTCTGGCGATTTAAATATAAAAGTGACTAAGTGATGCCGGTCATGGGAGGGTACCCAGACGTGGGCGTGTGGGACATTTGACTTCCGGAGCTTCACTAGACCTTCCTGGGTCTATGTTCCAGGAGGAGGAGGCCCTTCCCAGGCAGCACCCCTTTCCTCCTCTGTGTCCCTGACCAAGGCCTGAGGTGTGTCATGGTGGCCATGCTCTCCTGGGATGTTTTCGCTAGGGAGTATCTGAGGCTGGTCCCCGACCATGAGACAGTAGGTAAGTGTTTTAAACTGTACCAGCTTAAAAACACATATATGAGACTTGGTCTCAGAGAAGGGTAATGTTCTGATTCATAAACAAGTATGTGCCGAGTCTTGGGTAATTCCCTTCAGCCCTACTGCCCTTCCCCATTCTAACGAAACCATAAGGCTGTCTCTTTTTTTGAGACAGTCTCACTCTGTTGCCCAGGCGGGAGTGCATTGGTGGATCTCAACTCACTGCAACCTCCACTTCCTGGGTTCAAGTGATTCTTCTGCCTCAGCCTCCCGAGTAGCTGGGATTACAGGCGCACACCACCACACTCAACTGATTTTAGTAATTTTTTTTTTTTTTAAGTAGAGACGGGGTTTCACCCTGTTGGCCAGGCTAGTCCCGAACTCCTGACCTCAAGTGATCCGCCCACCTTGGCCTCCCAAAGTGCTGGGATTACAGGTGTGAGCCACTGTGCCCATAAGGCTGTCTTTATCTCAGGAGTAGATGAAGCAGCAGGAAAGCTGAGGCCTCTGTTTCAGAAGCCACACATCTGTGTATCAAATGCTACGGTCATGAAAAACGCAGGCCTTAAATCCCAGATTTGGAAGAAAAGTGAGCAGTCACAGCCAGTTGTCCATACTCTGGAAGAAATAATGATGCATTTGGCTCAGGAAAGAAGACAGTCGAGAGTCTGAGTCCTTCACCAACCAGTTCTGGCCACTGGCAAACCGTGTCACCTATCTGGGCCTATTTCTTCATCTGTACAAAAATCCAGGAGGTCATGCACTACCCCTAAATCCGGGGGGACACACACTACCCCCCAGATCTAGGGGGTCACAAGACACTCCCAAATCTAGGGGATCATACACTATCCACGCAAGCCAGATGCTTGTCCATGGACCGTGAAGCTGGAAAACCCTCAATGGAACCGTTCTTTCCAGCTCTGATACCCTGAGTCTCTCCCCGACATATCTGCACTTCCTGCAAATTGGAGCCCAATTCTTGCCTCCACATGGATGCTACCTTTGCTGGAAGGGCAGTGTGGGGTAGTGGGAAGGACACAGCATCGGGGGTCAGACAGAGGCAGGTTTAGAAATCTGAGCCAATCACATGTTGGCTTTGTGACATCAGGCAAGCTATTTAACATCTCTGAGCCCTGATTCCTCATCTGAAAAATCACGATAAACAATATCTTTCAGGGCTATCTTTAGGATGAGAAATAAAATGGAAACCACCCAGCACAGGGCCAGACACACATGAATGGTAGCGTTATGGCATATTGGTTAAATCCACTTCCATCACCCCTAGCTGTGAGATGATTGGCAAGCACTAAATAAAAATTAATATTAGCTGTTATTGGGGCAGGGTTCTAGTTCTGTGCACAGGTTAAGAGGGAGTTCTTATTTTCAAGTGGGTTTTAAGGACAGCAGCCATAAATCAAAGTGCATTATGGTGCTCCCGGCTGACAAACAGAGCACAGGAAACAATCTAAACAGCAGATGTCACAAGTAGTCGTAATTTTATACAGACAAGACTTCTTCAGTAAGCCCAAAACTTCCTTCCCACCCAATAATCTCAGTGTCTTCTTTTGGGAAATAATTTTTTCAGCTCTTGGGTTCTGTGCCCACAAAGCCATTTGAGAAGCAGCATGTCGTTTCCAATAAAGAAGCCCAGGTTAAAACCTGGGACCTCCCCATCCATGATGTGGCCATCCACAGGGGCTAGGTTGCTACCGGGACAGCTGGTGGTTAATGCTATCTCGTCATTGGGGCCTATGTGGATTGGTGCTCCAGGGGCACACCACAGAGGGGTTCTACTCCAGCCAACCCCCAAAGGCCTCTGCTGGTAACCCATCAGACCAATCTGGTTCAACTTTTATTTAACAAACCTGTGTTTTTCAGTTGCCACGGGCTCCCAGGTTGAAGATCACATAACCTGAGCATGCTCAGATGAACCAAGCATGTAACCACTGGCGGACCTAAGTGCTTAAGGAGCTGGGATTGAGTTAAGATGCAAACATTCCATGGCAGGATCCAATCAGATCATGCCTCCTGGCATCACCTCATTTCAAGATCCAATCAGATCACACCTCATTACCTTGTGCTTATAAAAACCCAAGCAGCACTCAGCTCAGGGAGACAGATTTGAGCATAGCCCCCTGTCTCCTTGTCAGTCAACTCACACTAAACCTTTCTCACAGCCAAAACCCAGTGACTCAGTGTTTGGCTTTCTGTTGCACACAGGCAAACGGACCCACTTTGGTTTGATGACATGCTTTGCTCCCAGTGAGCAGTGCACAGGCCTGGGCCAGCCTCCCAGATGAGTCCTCAGCAGAGCTGCTCACCATTTAACACAGATTCTGACTTTGCAGATTGGGGATTGCAGAGCCTGAGTCTGCAGTTCTCATGAGCTTGTAGGGGGTGCCCATGACCCAGAGTCCTTATGGGGGAGGTGGCTCTTTCTTGAGACTCTCCTAGATGAGTCCCAGGCAATCCAGGCAGAGGGGAGGCCCTGGAGCTGCCTTGGCCATGCTGCAGAGACCATGGGAACTCCACGTTAGTACTAGCGTACTGGGTATTCTCAATCAAAAAAAGAAAGGAGGCAATGGCTCACACCTGTAATCCCAGCACTTTGGGAGGCCGAGGTGGGAGGATCACTTGAGACCAGCAGTTAGAGACCAGCCTGGACAACATTGGGAGACCCTCATTTCTCCAAAAAGCAAAAAAGTAGCCAGTCATGGTGGCACACCCTGTGGTCCCAGCTACTCAGGAGGCTGAGGTGGGAGGATCACTTGAGCCCAGGAGATCAAGGCTGCAGTGAGCCATGACTACACCACTGGACTCCAACCTGGATGACACAGTGAGACCCTGTCTCAAAAAAAAAAAAAGAAAGAAAGAAAGAAAAATAAATAAATCTCAAAGGATTTAAGGAAATGGATGTGTTTTCAAGGCTAAAATAAAGCTATTTTGGAGGAAGTTCTACCTTCTAAGCATCTTTAAAGGTCACCCATTCAACTATTTAAAAAAAACAAAAAACAGAATCCCATCCGTTTCTGGTCTTTTTTTTTTGTTACCCCTCCCAGGAGAAGAAACTGGAAGACAAGATTCCCGGCCCCCTTTTCCAGTTCTCCTGCAGTGCTTCCATCACACTGAGGGCGATGAACAATCTGTATCCAGACAGACCCCTCTCAGTCCCTGGTTAGCAGGAGGGGTGGCTACTGGGCTGAATTCAGATCTGTGTGATTCCAGAGTAGGACCGCCTTCCTTCTAAGGCCAGCTGTCCTGTCTTCTTTTCTGCAACCTTTGCTCCTTTTATTTTGCTTATTCTAGACAGGTTTGTTCTGTCACCTAGGCTGAAGTGCAGTGGTGCAATCACAGCTTACACTACAGCCTTGACCTCCTGGACTCAAGTGATCCTCCCACCTCAGTCTTCTAAATATCTGCTCCACAGGAACACACCACTGAGAGGTGACAATGTGCTAGATGCCCTCACTCTCAGGCCTCTTCAGCCTCCGGCCTCGGTGTCCACTCTGGCAGTGCTTAAGGAGTCCTTCAGCCCGCCACGGCACCGTGGGAGCCCCTCTCTGGGCTGGCTGAGACCGGAGCCTCCTCCCTCTGCTTGAGGGGAGGTGTGGAGCGAGAGGCGCGGTCGGGAACCGGGGCTGCTTTCCCGGGCGGGTGTGAGTTCCGGGGCGGGTGCGGGCTCGGTGGGCCCCGCACACAGAGCGGCCTGCCCAGGGCAGTGAGGGACTTAGCACCCGGGCCAGCAGCTTCGGAGGTGGCGCCAGGTACCCCAGCAGTGCCGGCCCCCGGCGCAGCACTCAAATTCTCGCTGGGCCTTAGCTGCCTCCCAGCGAGGCAGGACTCGGGACCTACAGCCCGCCGTGTTTGAGCTCCTCCCACTGCGGTGGGCTCCCGCGGGGCCTGAGCCTCCCCAAGGGGCGCTGCCCCCTGCTCCGTGGCACCCGGTCCCATCGACAGCCCAAGGGCTGAGGAGTGCAGGCGTGGCTGGGGACTGGCGGGCAGCTCTGCCTGCAGCCCAGGTGCAGGATCTACTGGGGGAAGCCAGCTGGGTTCCTGAACTGAATGGGGACTTGGAGAACTTTTATATCTAGCCAGAGGATCGTATGTGCACCAATCAGCACTCTGTGTCTAGCTCAGGGTTTGTAAATACACCAGTCAGCACTCTATGTCTAGCTCAGGGTTTGTGAATACAACAATTTGTACTCTGTATCTAGCTAACCTAGTGGAGACTTGGAGGACTAGCACTCTGTGACTCTGTCTAGCTCAAGGATTGTAAATGCACCAATCAGCACCCTGTATCTAGCTCAGGGTTTGTTAATACACCAATCAGTACTCTGCATCTAGCTCAAGGTTTGTAAATACACCAATTGGTACTCTGTGTCTACCTAACTCTGTATCTAGCTAACTAGCCCTCTGTGACTCTGTGTCTAGCTCAAGGATTGTAAAGGCACCAGTCAGCACTCTGTCAAAACAGACCAATCAGCTCTCTGTAAAGTGGACCAATCAGCAGGATGTGGGTGGGGCTAGAAAAGGGAATAAAAGCAGGCTGCTGGCACCACCAGTGGTATCTTGCTGGGGTGTTTTTCAACGGTTTGGAGATTTTTGTTCTTTCACTCTTTGCAATAAATCTTGCTGCTGCTCACTCATTGGGTACACGCTGCCTTTTTAACACTGTGAAGGTCTGCAGCTTCACTGCTGAAGCCAACGAGACCTCGAACCCACAAGGGAAGGAGGAACAACTCCAGTCACGCTGCCTTTAAGAGCTGTAACACTTACCGGGAAGGTCTACAGCTTCAATTCTGACAGCGAAACCACCCCCCAGAAGGAAGAAGCTTCAGCCATATCTGAATGTCTGACGGAACAAACTCTGGACACACCATCTTTTAAGAGCTGTAACACTCACTGCAAGGCCCGTGGCTTCATTCTTGAAGTCAATGAGACCAAGAGCCCACCATATTCCGGACACACCACCATGCCGGGCTAAATTTTAAATTCATAGAGGTGGAGTATCCCTATGTTGCCCAGGCTGGTCTCAAACTCCTGCCCCCAAGCAATTCTTCCGCCTTAGCCTCCTAAAGTGCTGCAATTACAGACGTGAGCCCCCATGCTCAGCTTGCAACATTTAGTCTTTTGTTGATTATTTTGAAAACTTCCGTATTTAATACAGGCTGGGCACAGTGACTCACACCTGTAATCCCAGCACGTTAGAAGACCAAGGCAGGTGGATCATTTTAAGTCAGGAGTTAAAGACCAGCATGGCCAACGTGGTGAAACCCTATCTCTATTGAAAACAAAGATTAGCTGGGCTTGGTGGTGCATGCGTGTAACTTCAACTACTCAGGATGCTGAGGCGCCAAAATCACTTCAACCCGGAAGGCAGAGACTGCACCACACTCCAGCCTGGGAGACAGGGCAAGACTCCCTCTCAAATAAGTAAGTAACACAGAATATTCCAACCCATTCTTTAAAAAGTTAAAGTGATGATTAGTTATAATTGAATTCCATGCTATTTTTTAATAGGCTTTATTTTTTTAGAGCAGTTTTAGGTTCATGGCAAAATTGTACAGAGTTCCCATATGGTGTTGACCCCATTGACTCACAGCCTTCCTTACTACCATCGTCCTGCAGAGTGGTGCATTTATTATAATCCATGAACTTCCATTGACACATTATCATCCAGAGTCCATAGTTTACATTAGGGTTCACTCTTGGCGTTGCATGTTATGGGTTCTGACAAATACATTACATATGTATCTACCATTAGAGTGTTCTACAGAACAGTATTACTGCAGTAAAAATTCCCTGTGCTCTACCTATTCATCCCTCCCTTCTCCCTAACCCTAGGCAACCACTGATCCTTTTATTGCCTCCATAGGTTTGCCTTTTCCAGAATGTCACATAGTAGGAAATCAACCCCATGCTATTTTGTTAACTAGTTTTCGTTACTGATGTAAGCCAGGAACGAAAATGAAATTGGCAGATACAAGCTGACCTGACATTGGGACAGTTGCTCATTCTCTTTATGCTTCAGTTTCCTTATCCATAAAATAAAAGGGGTGGCGAGCTGAACGCGGAGGTGCCTCAGCACTCAAGGTTGGTACAAATTAGTTTAAGTCTTGAAGGCAGGACCGGTAACATTCTTCTAATCCCAGCTGCCAAAACAGGATTTGAAACGTAGTAGGTGCTCAGTAACTGAATAGTGAATGATTTTTATTTACATTTTTAGTTTAATGGTCATAATGTATCCAAACATTAAAGAAATTGATATTGAAATCTATATGAATTGATACCTCCGGAGAGTTTGACTATAAATTTCAACATGACCCCTTATTCTAATTGTAAATATAAATTAAACTCTACTAAATTTCTCTACCAAAAAGTGCAATTATCAAAGGTACAAATGCATCACAAGAATAATCTGTGTGATTAATAATTCATGTGATTAAATGTCAGAAAGGTGTGGATTTTGTTTAGGGGCTACTAAACCATTACCATTTTACAAAGAAAGAAAACTGGATAAAACTCACTTAGCTCATCCCTGGGATTACAGACATAATTATATAAATAAATCCCACATCACTGATGTTTCACAAAATTAAGATTCAGTAAGTAAGTACTTTCCACAACCTTTATAAGTTATTTTCATAAGTTTCTAATAGGATTGGTGGACACAGTTCTTTCTTGGCCCTGGCCTAAACCATATAATCAATCTATCATAGACAACTGTAGTATACTTCAGGTTTGAGCATGTATTTGCATTGCCATGGGAAATAGCCCTTTCTTAGTCAGTTTTTGGAACTAGGTTCCTGAGATAAACCATCACAGTCTTTGTCTACATGGTTATGAAACCGACCCATTCATCCCAGAGACAGTTCTTTTGGATAAACATAGAAATCGACCTTTCTGGCTGGGTGCAGTGGCTCACACCTATAATCCCAGCATTTTGGGAGGCCTAGGTGGGAGAATTTCTTGAGCTCGAGAGTTTGAGATCAGCCTGGGCAACATGGCAAGGCCCCATCCCTACTAAAAATACAAAAAAAAAAAAAAAAGTAGCTGGGTGTAGTGATGTGTACCTGTGGTCCCAGCTACTCAGGAGGCTGAGGTGGGAGGATAGCTTGAGCCCAGGGGCGGAGGTTGCATTGAGCCAAGATCCTGCCACTGCACTCCAGCCTGGGTGACAGGGTGGGTCTTTAAAGCTTGAAATTTACATTTGCTTTATCTTAGTTCCTTCCTCAGGAAAGGATCCCCCAGGCTTCTCAAAAAGTATCAAAGATCTCAGCCTCACCAGATCACTGCATCCAGACAATAAGCGCCAGGCCCCTCCTTAGTTCCTGTTTTCGAACACATTGTTACATTTCTTCCCTGCTACATAAACTCCTAATTTTAGTAGGTCAGGGAGATGGATTTGAGACTGATCAACGGTCTCCCTCCTGTCTCCTTGCCTACAGCACCCAATTAAAGCCTTCTTTTTTGGCAGTCATCGTCTCAGTCATTAGCTTTCTGTGCAGCCAGCAGCAGGCCCTAAACAGAACCCCAGACGTTTCAGTAAGTTACTCTTTTTTTTTTACTACTTTTTGCCATCACATTCTTGCATTTTGTATTTCTTCACTTAACATTATAACATAACGCTTCTATATTACACAGTGTTCACGTTTAGAGAAGAAGGCCTTTTTATTGCCTTCTACTGAACCAGCCACTCATGGTACTTGCCAATCTCCACGGCCTCTGCTGAACATTCTGTGTGATGGCCCCCAGTCAGGAACACTGGAGGACGGGAGGCTGTGCTCTGGTGCACACCCTCACACTTCTGCTTTCATCTGTTGGACTGTCTTCTAACCAGAAGTCTGTTGTGTTTGTCCCCATACCTGTTCTTGCCATCATATTTGACTTTATAATTGCTAAATTTAATTAAATATTACATAAACCATTAAAATGTGAGTGCAAAAAGAACTATAAAGACTAAGTTGCAAATTTCAATAACAATGAGTCACTGAAAATTAAGGCTACTGAAATGGATATAGTGAGATAACTATAAAAGCCTGGGGGGAGGGGAATCTAGGTGATTCTGCATTCATATAGGTCCCCAAATGTCTTTAATTTCTTACACCATGGTAGTGTATACATGTGATTATGCACAAGATAATGTGGAAGTCCAGGCAGCAGACTTACACTGGAAGAAAAGTTTGATTCTAAATTGAAAGTCAGGAAAGTAAATGTAACTGCATTCTCAAAGTAAAGATAAATATTTAAAATATGTTTTTTTTTTAAATCACTGGTTTCAAGTTAGTTGCACAAGAGAGATTTATTTTAAAAAGTACGTTAACATCCCCATGTGTGGATGTATCATAATTTAGTAAACCTGTAATTAATTTTTGCTCCATTACACTATTTGTAAGTTTTTTAAAGATAGTACTACACTGAACACTTTTCATACATGTGGTTTTTTGCTTGTTGAATTTAAGGATATTAGAGTAGGCACGATTTCTGCTTCCAAGGATGTACATACCTTTCTAGATTGTGGTAAGTACTACCTTTTTGCTTTCCAAAAGAGTAATAGTTTCATCATCTTAACAGTAGTCTAGTGGGTTATGTTTTGGTTATTTATTATTACATAACAATCTAACTTTATAGCTTAAAGCAACCACCGACTGGTCAAGGTGGCTCGCACCTGTCATCCCAGTACTTTGGGAGGCCAAGGCAGGAAGATGGCTTGAGGCTAGCCCTAGTAACATCGTGAGACCGCGTCTTTATTTTTTAAATAATTTTTAAAAAGCGACCACCGTTCCACTAATTCTGATGTTTACAAGGATTGATCGGGGCTCAGATTGGAAGGTTGGTTCTGCTGCTGCTGCTTAGGCTGGGCTCACTTGGCACTGCTCATTCAGCTGCAGGCTGAAAGCACTTGGGCACATCCTGAGTCTCTGGCATGACATCTCCGGGCTCTGACATGCTTCCAGCCTTCTGGTAAATAAACTACCAAGGTAGGAATGGGAGGGAGGCAGAGAATTCAGGAGTGTGAGAAGGACAGATCACCTTTAAGATGAAACCTTTCAGTGTACCTCTGCTCACCTCCCACCTCCCCCTCACCCTGGCCTCATTCCACCTGAAGGAGGGGAGATGAAAACATCATAGTGCAAAAGTCAGAAGATGGCCCTGAAACCCCAACATAGACTTCCTGGATTTCAGGGGCATGGAAGCCCTTATTTATTTCAACAACCTGGCTTTAGGAGTCCAGATTCCCCTTGAAGCAGTGGGAGTAGAATGCTGCTCTGCAAGCCTTTGTCTGCATTCATTCTCATCCCCACATTTGAGTGTGCAATCAATAATTACTACTTTCTTTTTTAAACATGACTTCGGCAAAGCTGGAGTGTCACCAATATAAGAGGCAACTCGAAACAAAGACCAAAATGTGTAAATAGCCCCTCTGAAAGCACAACAAAGGCTGGGCTGTGACCTCCACAGAGGAATCAATATTTCAGATGAGACTCTGTGCTTCTGGGAGCACAATTCTAATCACCCGGCCCATCTCCACCCTCCTCCTCCTCAGCTTCCTCTCCACTTCCCCACTCAACACGAAAGGACAGTGCCAGAAAGCTCAAATATCACCACCTAAGGTCTCTGGCAGCACTGCCACGCTGTGGCTCTCAGCTGAGACCTTCTGGAAGGAACATGACCCTCAGCAGAGGACCATGGCATCAGGCCTACATTTAGGAAGTTGGCAGTGTCTTCAGAATGTAATTGGAAGAGTTCCAAATGATTAACCTGTCAAAAGCCATCTCCCCAGGTGCTGACCTGAAATTTTTCCTGGGTGTAGAATGCAGACAGAAGAGAAGATAGGGGCAAGTTATGGGTGAGAAGACAACATTAAATTGTGAGAGAGGAGAGACAGCCCTTTGTAGGGAGGCAGTTTCAGGGGCCATCAAACATAAACTTCACCTTCCTCTCAGCCTCGTCCATTCTGGCCTCCGCTGTGGTCCTGCTGAAGGCTTTCTTACAGATCAGACTCAAGGTTCGTGGTTCTTTTGTAGCAGTTCCATCATCACCAGTTTATAGAAACCCTGAACCCGCCCCGCCGACAGCACTTCATGTAATACTGTATCATAAAGCAATAATAATAATAATGTGGTATCTAATATTTAGGAGACACCCTAGATATATGTTAAAATCACTATCTTCATTTTACAGACAAGTGGGTAACATTTGATAACGTGCCCAAGGTAACAGCTAGTGAATGTCCCAAGTCTAGTTTTCCCTGATAGCAAAGCCCAAGCTCTTTCCCGTGTTGTCAGTGAGCTGCTGTTCGGGAAACATGCCGACGGGAGGCAGGCCGGGAGGACCCTCAGGCCCGGGAGAGCTGCTCAGTGTCCACCCCTCTAAGAACGCCATATGCACACCCTGTTGTTTGAGTTTGTCTGTTTTCCTAGGGAAGAGCAGCAGAAATGGCAGCACTTGGCAGTGCAAGTAGGTGCCACCTAGGGCATACTGCCAAAACTTGAGCTTTCTTGAAGCAATATTCTAAAAGGAATGTTGTGTACTTCATTTTCCTCCTCATGTGCCCCAGACTCTGGACAGCAGTGATCAGAGCTGGACCATCCGTTTCAGTTGTGGATTACTACTGATACTCAGCAGAGACCTTTAGCAGTCACCCTAAATCAATCATGTTCAACCAAAGCTTTCATTATCCTAGTCATGAAAGTCACAGAGCCCTTTTTCCCCTTTTACTTTTTTGAGACAGGGTCTTGCTGTCACCCGGGCAGAAGTGCAGTGGCACCATCATAGCTCACTGCGGCCTCCACCTCCTGTGCTGAAACGATCCTCCTATCTCAGCCTCCCAAAGTGTTGTGGGCTGGGCATTATCCTAATAATGAAAGCTTTGGTTGAACATAATTAAATCTGCTTTCTAGATTGGGAATTTTATACCATTTATTACATAGTCTGCTTAAATATAATTTTATACAACAAACTACAGCGATAGGCGTCGTGAGGTTCATTATTATTTCTCTTTTCAGGAAGGCTGGGTGGAAACCCTTTGTGGCCTGGACTCTTGAGTTTACACATAGAAGTCAAAAACCCTCAGATTAAGTATTTTAGAGAGATCTGGGATCAAGAGAGTAATACTGTCTTACATGTGTGTATGCCTTTATAGTTTCCAAAAGAGTTTATCTTTTTGACCGTTGCAATTCCATGACATTATTATCTCATTTTATGAATGAAAAAGCAGGGGACCAGACCATCAAAATTACTTGCTCGAGGACCCATGGCAGGTGAAATACGGAGTTGGGAAATAAATCCAGGTCCTCTGACTCCCACTATGGAGTTCTTTCTTCCACACTAGACACAATTTTGAGAATAAAGGAAACACCAGTATAAATATTCCTTCATAGTAGGTGATTTCCAGGATCACCTTTCTAACAGTCTTTTTGAGATGTCAGGGAAGTTCTGGGATTATACTCACTTTAAGAAATATCTAGGTATATATTCAGTTGAATAAGAATTACTATTACATAGATAACATAGGACACTATTATTTTAGCTACCATTTATAGAGCAGTAGCTAAGAGCATAGACTCTGGAGACACATTCCCTAAATCCTGATCCCAGCTCTGCCACCTATTCGTTGGGTGACCTTGGACAAGTTACTTTATCTTTCTGGCCTCGGTTTCCTTACCAATGAAAGGATACATAACAAGAACAATACTACTAAATTACAGACCTTTTAATGAGAACTAAATGAGTCAGTATATGTAAAGTGCTTGCAAGGGTGACTGGCACACATGGTACGGATTGTATGCATTGTGTGTGCATGGATGTGTAATATTTATTTATTTACTTTTTTGAGACAGAGTCTCGCTCTGTTGCCCAGGCTGGAGTGCAGTGGCTCAATCTGGGCTCACTGCAAGCTCCGCCTCCCGGGTTCCTGCCATTCTCCTGCCTCAGCTTCCCAGGTAGCTGGGACTACAGGCGCCCGCCACCACCCCCGGCTGATTTTTTGTATTTTGTTTAGTAGAGATGGGGTTTCACCGTGTTAGCCAGGATGGTCTTGATCCTGACGTCATGATCTGCCCGCCTCAGCGTCCCAAAGTGCTAGGATTACAGGTGTGAGCCACCGCGCCCGGCCCATGCTATGTGTTAATATATGCCCTGAAGCCATTTTGCTTTTAGGCTGAGGCCAAGTGGGATCCGTAGGAGGCCTTAATTTAGAGCGGGACTCCTGGGTGTTGAAGCCCAGTTTTCTGATCCAGAATTCTCTTTCCCACAAACAAGACAGAATTCCTCTATCAGGAAGACCAGAGAGCTAGTGCCGCTGACAAGGAGTGGGCTGACCTAGCCCTTGTCTTAGAGGCAGGACAGGGCCAAAGGCCCCCCGGGGGAGCGGCCATGGGGGAGCTATGCAGGTGGGGAAAGGCCAGGCAGTTCCTGCTGGCTGAGCACCGTAATCTGCTGCCGCTCACATCCCTCCAATGTGTACACGTTGCTGGGTCACGGGAGGTGTGTGGCTAAGTGACAGTTATCATTTCCAAGAAAGCGCTGAAGCTGAAAATCAGCCAGCCAGCAAATGTGGCACAGAGTATACAACGCTACCACCCAGAGCACCACGCGGCTCTGGGCGGTGTATGGCTCCAACCGCAGGCTGCTGGGCTCAGACAGCTGCTTCCCAGGGTTGATGGAACCGGGGTGTCCCCCGTTCCAGGGCCTTTTGCTAACTGTTGGTGCCAGCTGACGAGTCCTTTCCATTGGCAGTTCCTCTCCTGCACAGATTTGTCATTTGTAGCTTTCCTACGGCTGCGTGTGCTGCCCCCTCAGGAAAGCCATGGGTCATTTGTCATGGAATTAGGGACAAAAGTCACCAAATCATTTCGCTTCTTTCCTCAGAAGCCTAATTCCCACTTAGTACAGTATCTTATGGACAAGTGAGAATTATTGTAGTAGCATGTGCACCCCCACACCCTAAACTAGAGAGACAAGACGTTTACTAAAGAGTTGAATGGAAGAAAAGAAATTCTAGAGGATTCTAGGACAAATTTCCAGACCCAGCTTCTACAGAGCACCTCAGACACTCCAACACTTGGCTTAGGAGTAATTTGTATAGAAGGTGTTAGCTCTAGTCCAGCCCCTCTCATAAGAATATTTTAGACAACTGTCAGTAAAAAACAGAAATCTGTATTTTTGTGAGATAGTAAGTTGTATCGTGTGTGTTAATGAATAAAACAAATTCCATTTGCACACAGACTGAATTTATAAAATCTCTCTCACCAAAATGGATTGATACACAATCTAATGCAATATTAGCTATGTTTTCATTTTCATTTTCTGTAATAGATCAGCAGTAAGCAAAATAAAGTTATGACATCTTTTGAACATAAATGTCGTGAGCATCCTGCTGTAACTGTTTTTCTAATTGCTAAGGCCAAAGTATAAAATCTGAGCACCCTCAATCCCCTGAGATACGGATTCACCAGGGAAAACACAGCAGATGAGCCAGCCCAAGCCTGGCTCCGGGTCCAGCAGGCTGCCATGTGGCTCCGCAGACCTCTCCACATGTTTAGAATTCTCCACTGCCCTGTGTTTTGTCTTTGAGTTTGTTACATAACAGTGCTAATGTTTCTCAGCCCCAGTTTTGTCTTTTTGTCCATACTGCCTTTGCCTGCGAAAGCGGTTCTTACCCCTGTAGCAGACACACACACACACACACACGTACACACACACACTCACACACATGGCAAAGCTCATGTGTGGGCCCTCCTGCTATGCTCCAGGTGTCCAGGAAGCAATCAAAGGTCTCGCCTAACCAGGTTGGGGGTAAGATACAGCTCCTGTGATGCCAGCTGTCACTCAGCAGTTCTCTCACCCATTAAAGGAGCAAGTGGGCCAGGCAAAGTGGTGCACTTCTATAATCCCAGTGCTTTGGGAGGGTGAGGTGGAAGGATGGCTTGAGCCCGGGAGTTTGAGACCAGCCTGGGCAACATAGTGAGACCTCTTCTCTACAAAAAAAAAATTAAAAATAAAAAATTAGGACGTCGTGGCATGCACCTGTGGTTCCAGCTATTGGGAGGCTGAGGCAGGAAGATTGCTTGAGTCCAGGAAGTCAAAGCTGCAGTGAGCTATGATTGCGCCACTGCACTCCAGCCTGGGCAACAGAGCAAAGCCCTGTCTCTAAAAAAATAAAAAGGAAAAAAGAAGTGAATGAGAGGCCAACTATAGACAGAATAACTTGAAATCCATTCTAATTTGCAAAAAAGAAAATCAAGTAAAATCAGTGGCAACTTCTATGACGTAAACTATCAACACAAATGACACACACAGCAGTGTGTGATGACATGATGGTTTAGAGTGAAAAGAGGCGTGACGAATTGCCAGTGATTATAGATTCTAACCTTTAAGTGATGCATCATCATGTGAGGCACACTTTTTTGTTTTCATTAGGCTACATTATTCAGTTACATGCTCTCCTAGTAATAATTTGAAGTCTCAGTTATAATTACTAAAATAAATCCATTTTATGGTATCTGGTTTTGACTGTGAGTGTTAATACCAAAACATTTGTCCAAGTCAGTCATCAAATCTGCCTATTATATACAGAAAATGAAAGATGTGGCTAGACTGGATTTTATTTTTTGAGACAGAGTCTCACTCTGTCCCCCAGGCTGGAGTGCAATGGCGTGATCTCGCTCACTGCAACCTCTACCTCCAGGGTTCAAGTGATTCTCCTGCCTCAGCCTCTGGAGTAGCGGGGACCACAGGCGCACACCACCACACCTGGCTAATTTCTGTACGTTTAGTAGAGACGGGGTTTTACCATGTTGGCCAGGCTGGTCTTGAACTTCTGCCCTCAAGTGATCTGCCCACCTCAGCCTTCCAAAATGCTGGGATTACAGGAGTGAGCCACCGCGCCCAGCCTAGACTGGATTTTCTAACACACTGTGAGCCAGATCTGATCTTTCTGACTTGGATGTAGAAAGCTCAACCAGAGTTACACATATGTGATCATTGAATAACCCTTTTGACAATTATTATGATTATATTGAATGTAGGTTGCAGATTATTGAGTCTATAATATAGTAACTAATGCAAGCAAATCCGAAGACCTCACTGTTTCTCCTTTATGAGACACAGACTTTCTCTATGACTTTTTCATAAATTATTTAGACTTTCTGTGCTTCTAATTCAGTTATTATATGTTACTACAGTCATAAACATGATACTTAACACAGAAGTTTATTTCAACAAAAACCCCTGTTATTTCAGCAGAGCTTCCCATGATGATTTAGGTTTCCTCCTAACACTGTAGTAAAATACCTAGTGGCATCTATGCAGTACTCTTCAGCCAGAAAAAGAAGAGGAAGCCTCTAAAAGACACAAAGGCCGACACCAAAGCTTGTATACTCTTCTCAGAGACAGCTGTTCTCTCTCTCTCTCTCTTTTTTTTTTTTTTTTTTTTGAGACGGAGTCTTGCACTGTCACTCAGGCTAGAGGGCAGTGGTGTGATCTTGGCTGACTGCAAGCTCCACCTCCCTGGTTCATGCCATTCTCCTGCCTCAGCCTCCCAAGTAGCTGGGACTACAGGCACCCGCCACCACGCCCGGCTAATTTTTTGTAGAGACGGGGTTTCACCATGTTAGCCAGGATGGTCTCAATCTCCTGACCCTCGTGATCCACCTGCCTCGGCCTCCCAAAGTGCTGGGATTACAGGCGTGAGCCATCGCGTCTGGGCAGCCTGTTCTCTCTTATCCAGAGATCATTTGAAATTCTTCGTTGTGTATTTTATAGCCCACAACTGTTCAACAAATACTTAGTGTACACTAAGGATATACAGGGGAGCAGGCCAGCTGCTACAGACAACACACAAATTACTAAAGGTGTCGCCCCTGCCTTCAAGGAGCTGACAATGTCAAGGGTGGGATATGCGAAGTATACAAGTAAGTTTGTTGGGAGACACAGAAAAATAAATGCCACAGGATGAGCAAACAAAATGGCGGAGGTCCAATAAAGGAAGATATGCATCTTGCTGGGCTAAGGGAAGGCTTTATAGAGGTGGGATTGGGTGAGGGCAGGAAGGCTGCATTCCAGGCAGAAGGGAGGGCGCACACAGCCACAGAGACAGAAAAGTACCAAACACCGTTAAGGAACAGCCAGCAGTCATTTGGCTGCTCAGCAGGGTTGGGTGAAGAGGAAGTTAAAGCTGAAAGGTGTCTGGTTGCCATGAACATAAAGTTGTTGTAAAAAAATAAATAAATAAAAAATAAATAATTCCACCTGGGAGTTATGTAAAGACAGAAAATGAAGACCAGTAGACCACACTGAGACTGGAATTAGAAAGGTAGAAAGGAAGGCTCCTTCCCCGATTTCTCATGAGGCCCCTCTTTCTGCATGGTTCTCTGTCCATGTCTGTTTTATTCTCCTCTCTGCAGACCAACTCATCTGCTTGAAGAACTCCAGCATGCACAAGGCATTGGCTTGTACCGTGAAAGAAACAACTTTATGAGACTTTTTAGTTCAAGTACCATGTTGGTTAGGAGTAGGTTCAACTGCAGTATAAGAGTGTGTTTCTCGGCTGGGCGCGGTGGCTCAAGCCTGTAATCCCAGCACTTTGGGAGGCCGAGAGGGGCGGATCACGAGGTCAGGAGATCCAGACCATTCTGGCTAACACGGTGAAACCCCGTCTCTACTAAAAAATGCAAAAAATTAGCCAGGCGTGGTGGTGGGGCTTGTGGTCCCAGCTACTCTGGAGGCTGAGGCAGGTGAATGGCGTAAATCCGGGAGGCGGAGCTTGCAGTGAGCTGAGATCCGGCCACTGCACTCCAGCCTGGGCGACAGAGCGAGACTCCGTCTCAAAAAAAAATGTGTTTCTCTCTCACATTCAAGAAATTCAGAGGTAATGAGCCTCTGGCTGGTGTGATGTGCCATGGTGATATACCTGTATATCTAAAGCTCAATTTCCCTAACAGTTCAGTTCTTGAACAGAAAATGCAGAGTAACAGAATTTTAAGAGCGAGCATAAAGGACCTACACAGAAATCTATGGCCATCTTTCTTTGCTTCCATAGAAATGCAATAAACAACTAGTCCTGCCCAGTATTATGTCCTAAATTTGAAGAAATGCACCTTCAGAGAAGGCCGCTTTGATAATTTTGAATAACTGGGAAAAGTTTACTAGGACGGCCGAGAGAAAAATTCACACAAAGAATCTTCTAGAAGTAAGAGCTCTGCATCTGACTACTGGAGCGTTCCTCCATTTCCAATAGGGATTTTTTTTCACAGATTATTTTTGACTTAGCCAAGCAGGGAGCCTATTTCAAAGCTCCCAATTTGGAAATCATGAAGCTTTATAGTTTTCCACCTGCATCTCTTTTTAGGAACACAGTTCTTTATTCTCTAAGGGATGAAAACCTTTAGCATATAAAAACTTTGTTAAGCTGTCACTATCAATAGTGGGGAAAAAAAATAACAGTGGACAAAGAATTAACAAATTGCATCTTCGAATAAGTTTTCTTGTAGCTCTTGTTAAAAGCTATAACCTCTGATGTTAACTAAATTTAACCCATTCTGACCCTCTTGGCGGCCCTTAACCTCTTCTTTCTTCTGTTTCCTGTGGCTGCTGGAGAGAACTAGCCCAGTCATTGGAAAAGCGTTCTCTGTAGCACACAAAGGCCCAGCCTTCCTGCTACCCCATCAGGAGGCCCCGAGTCGACCGAGGGGTCAGCACCTGTGCCGAGAAGCAGGTGACAGTGAACTGCCTGTATCCTTCTTGGCAAGTTGTAAGAGTGTCTACCCTTCAAATATCACACTGCAGTTTCAGGCATTCAAGCCACTGAAGTTTAGATTTTCTTTGTGAATGCAGACTTTACACAAATTAATCTATTGCTGTTCAACTGACTGTAAAATTAATAGATTTACTGTTGCAAAAAAAAAGAAGAAGAAAAACTAAGAGCTTTCACTTTCACTCTGGTAAGGTCAGGGATGTGTCCTAGGCTGCTAACAAAGCAGGCTTTAAAAATCTTTGCAGCAGAACCTAGCAACTTGCAAGGTGAAAAAGCAGCAAAACAATGACTCCAATGTACAGGGGAAAGTCTACTTCCCTATACAGTAAACATCTGAAACTCCACATTTGAGGAACTTTCCAAAATGGAATAATTTGCCTTTAATTCCGTTTGCCTCAAAGATGGGAAACAGAGCACAAATTTATTTTATCACAAACATTCTATTTGCTGTCAGTCCTCCCCTCCTTAATTAGCCTTGTAACTACAACATTTCACGTAGGTGTTTAAAAATAGTATAGGGTTGCATTCTTTTGTTTGTTTGTTTGTTTGAGATGGAGTCTCCCTCTATCATCCAGGCTGGAGTGCAGTGGTGCGATTTTGGCTCACTGTAACCTCCACCTCCCTGGTTCAAGGGATTCTCCTGCCTCCACCTCCCAAGTAGGTGGGACTACAGGTGCGCGCCACCACACCCAGCTAAATTTCTTTTTTTGTGCTTTTAGTAGAGATGGGGTTTCATCATGTTGGCCACACTGGTCTCAAACTCCTGACCTCATGATCTGCTCGCCTCAGCCTCCCAAAATGCTGGGATTACAAGCATGAGACACTGTGCCCAGCTGGGTTGCATTCTAAATGTAAAATGCTAACTAATCATTTCGTCCTGTTTTGCTTTATCTACACAGTAGTCTGCATGGTACATTTCGTACTAGCTCTTTGTTGTTCTGCATGATGTCCTATGATGGTAATAGAAATTATTTTCATTGTTTCAAAACGATCAAAGTTAACTGAATCACCCCAAAACTCAATACCTCTGAAATGGAAAGACATGTCTCTGTTGTGTTCCAAATGAAACTTTTGAACCTATTTTCTGCTTCTGCGGTTGCACAAGAGACTTTTCACAGAAGATAAGTGGATCTTCCATATACAAATATTTTCATTTGGCAAATATGAAAGCTTTTTAAAAATTGATTACAATATGTCATTCATTTTAGACAAATTTAATTTGCTGATTCACAACCACTACCTTTAATAACTGAGGCCATCATATTCTGACAAAAGAAATGGTTAATCTGGAGTCTAATGTTATGGGAAATCTCACTCATGTTAAGGAAATTTATTTGGAATCTAGTAGTCTGCGAGCACACAAAGGGTTATAACACAGATGTGGTCACCAGATGTTCTCCAGCTCTACTGCAGAACCAGACTAAGTAGCAACATGATGGATTTAGGTTATGTAAAGGAAAAGACTCCCGTCTTATAAACATTGAAATGAGAAGCTAAATCTCCTTGACTCGAGTTTTTTCATTTTGTTTTGTTTTGTCTTGTTTTAAATGTAGAGATGTTTACATGTTTGGAATGGATTGATTATAGTCCTGCCTGAGGAAAATGGTAGAGATTCCGTAAGAAAGCTTTCGGCTTTCATAGTTTCTAACAGACAATAATAGACACAATATTGGGCTGAGAGTATCTTCAGGAAGTTTTCAACGAGTTACCTAACACTCAGCCAAAGCCTCTTGCATGCCTTGTTTCTATCTTTTGACAAGTCTGTAAACATCAGCTAAGCAGAGCATGGGCCCTCCTGGCTATTAAACTGGCCTTGTAATGACAGAGTTGCTGCCGTTTAAGAGAATTGCTCTCAGCTACATTTACTTGGCACTACATAGGATCTCACACATAATAGACTTAAATTCCCCCAGTTTTAGCAAAACTGCCCAGGTGAGAGTTTATAATCTGGGGAGGGAGGAGTATATAATCTATGAACAATTATTTGTTGAAGAATATGCTGAATATCCGAACCCACATGGGCGTTAAAGTTTGAAGATGCTTCGTATCTTCAAAATAAACCAAGAATTTTGGCTGGGCAGGGTGGCTCACGCCTGTAATCCCAGCACTTTGGGGGGCCAAGGCGGGTGGATCACCTGAGGTCAGGAGTTCCAGACCAGCCTGGCCAATATGGTGAAACCCCATCTCTACTAAAAATACAAAAACTAGCCAGGCGTGGTAGTGGGTGCCTGTAATCCCAGCTACTTGGGAGGCTGAGGCAGGAGTACTGCTTGAACCCAGGAGATGGAGGTTGCAGTGAGCCAACACGGTGCCACTGCACTCCAGCCTTGGCAGCAGAGTGAGACCTCATCTCAAAAAAAAAAAAAAAAAAACAGGATTTTTACTAGTACTAGATTTTTAAATGAATTGTTAGAGTCATTGTGGCATTATAAAGATGCAGCCCAGTGTTCAAAACTTTTTAAAGAAATCACCCACATACTGATTATTTTGTGGATCAGATATGTTGTATGTTGTACTTCAATGACCTTGGGCTAAGCAAGTAAATCTCACATACAATCCTATTTTGGAAGGTCCCCTCGGCGTTGGGGAAAAGTGGGAGGACTTGGAAAGCTAACAGGCAAAGAGAGGGACAGGATACTTCCATTATTCCTTTATCAGAGCAAATCACCAATATATTCATTGCAAGAGAAAGTTTACGGGCATGCTATGGAAATTAACGTAGAAATTACCATGTGGTAGAAAACATAGGCATTTTTAGAGTCACCATGATTTGAGTCTTACTGAGTTTCATTTTTGAGGGGGTTAAATTATGTGTAGAAACGATAACATAATTCGGAAAGCGCTACACATTTCTCAGAGTCCTCTTCTATGTACATAATGGAGTAGTTTACAAAAGATCTGTGGCATAGTAATATCACTTCCCCAAACCAAAGTCATCTTTATTCAAGGATCTTCGAAGTCTGCCCCCACCAAGCAGAGTTCAAGGCTCTCAATGACTCTTTAAAAGCTGCCAAGTGGCCTGGCGTGGTGGCTCACACCCGTAATCCTATCACTTTGGGAGGCCGAGTGGGGTGGATCACCTGAGATCAGGAGTTCGAGATCGCCCTGGCCAACATGGTGAAACCCCGTCTCTACTAAAAATAAAAAAATTAGCCGGACCCAGTGGGACACGCCTGTAATCCCCGCTACTCGGGGGGCTGAGGCAGGAGAATGGGGTGAACCCGGAGGCGGAGGTTGCAGTGAGCCGAGATCGTGCCACTGCACCTCAGCCTAGGCGACAGAGCGAGACTCCGTCTCAAAAAAAAAAAAAAAAAAAAAAAAAAGCTGCCAAGCTTCATTTCGGCTGAAGGTCAAAGGAGAGGTCAAGGGAAAAGACGAAAAAAAGGCTTCTTTCCATCTGTGAGCATGTCTGTAAAGGTCATCCCATTTCTGCATGTCTCCTCCCAGGAACACTAAATCACCATCTTCTAGGTGTGGAGACATCTGACAACGTACGTCTAGAAAGCTTCCTAAACCACCTGCTCTGGACACAGCTGCCTTCAAAGAGGGACTGCAAATGGATGCTGGGCGGTAGCTTCAGTTACCAGCGATTACTTGGTGTCAATCTATCTGTACTATTACCTTAGCAAATTTTAAGTCTTTAGTTTGGGCATTAAATGTTTCAGTTACTTGTACATACTTCACATCCTTTAATGTTTTCATGGACTCGTAACTTTACTGTTTCACTACTTCAGTGTAGCGATGCAAGGAACATTTAAAGTTTGCCTGGGCTTTGGGTTTTTTGGTTTTTTTTTTTTTTTTTTTTTTTTTTCCCTTGATTCTGCTACTAGTTGTGTGACCTTCGGCAAATTTGTCTCAGTTCCCTCATCTGTAAAATGGGTAATAATAGTAATTGGCTCATAAGGCTGTCCTTAAGATTAAATAACTTGAGATATGTTCAGTGCGTAGAACAGTGGCACATAGGTAAAAGCAATCATAAGTGTGGACAATTCTAACTGCTGAGCACCTAACTCTCCCCAGGTATTGTGCTACTCACTCTATCCCCGAATCTACATCACACAAAATATCTTGGCATTGAGAAATAATTTTGATAGAATGAAACGAATCCTTAATTCTTCTTGATTAACTTGGAAACAGCCAAGATGCACACCTGGACTTTCGGTCTCACACAAGAGTTGTTTCATCACCTCCCTATTTTAACAGTGAGCGTCGAGCTACCAGCAGCTAAGGAGGAAATGGAGATTTCGTCCTTGCTCTCAAAACACTATTTAAAGCTGAAGTAGTTTTGTCATCTGTAATAAAAGAGGTAATGCTGATTCAAGGAGTTAATGAGAAATAAGACAACGCCTTCCAGTGGACAAGTAGCCAATAAATGTTACTTTCCCTTCATACCAGGAATCCAAACATTCCAGGTATGACGCCGATTAGGTGGCTTCACGACTGTGGATTCGCAGTCTGCCCTTGAGGAATTTCTTATTGAAGAAGGACGGCGGAAGGGCGGCCCACATCCCCAGCACCCGGCTTTCGAGCGGGCTCCACGGGTCAGGATACAGGTCCGTTTTCCCCTTCGCCAGCTGAGGCCCCGTTCGAACCTCTCCCAACTACAACGCGGAGGCTCTGAGGCCCCGGACCCAGCTTCGTTCTGCCTGCGGGAGCCGCGCTCCCCCGGAGACCCAAGGGGAGCCGTTCGCACTCCGAAGCTGTCACCTGCAAATCGGAGATAGCGCGCTTTCACTCACGATTCTTATAAAAGACGCTTATGAAACACTTTATTCAGTGTTACATTAAAAAGACGTTTATAAAAGCTATTTATAAAGCCCTAGTGGGAGACCGAGATTGGTGTGAATGTAATATAACTGGAGGAAGGGCTGCTCCAATTGCTGCAGAAATTTGACATTAGATTCACCGCACCTGCGGAGCGGCGGGAGCCAGGTGAGCAGCAATTTCCCCTCAAGGACTTCTTCCGCCCCCTCCTCATTTTCTGTCGGCGGAACTGCATCCCAACTGTAGAAAACCGTGGCTCCACCCATCACCTCTCCTTTAAAGGACGCGGGATGAAGCCCCGTCGGCTACGCAGAGCGAAGGGGACTCGCCCCGGAGGCGCTGTACGTGCGCCCGCCAGTGTACGAATCGCTTGCCCCGGCACAGGTAATGCTAAATATGAGGCGTGCGGAGCGGTGCGCGGACCAGCACCGGGAGGACGTGATCTTAGGGGGCGCCCCTGTAGAGAAGGTCACGGTCACCCCGTCCCGCCGGTACCGAGGGCGGAGAGGCCCCGCAGGTCCTGCCGCAGAGTCGGGGGGTTCTGCCGGGCTGTAATGCCATTTTCAGGGAGGCCGCTGCACGAACTTCCCAAGGATGCTAAATCTAGAGTCGGCGCCACCCCGGGGCCTACTGAGCTTTCCTAGTTCTGTCGCGCCATGCGCGCTCACCTTTGTACGCGCGCACGCAGTACGTCCCTACGTCCCGTCTCTAACCCGGACGCGCCGCCGGTGGCTTTCTCCAGGTGGGCGTGGCCGCCGTGTTACCCAAGACCGGGTCAGGGGCTCCCGGAAGTGCTCCTGCCCCTTACTGCCTGGCACCTCTGGGGCAGAACAAGCCAGGCGAAGGGCGCCTGCGCAGGGAAGGCTGAAGAAATGCACTGTTCTTGCTGCCTGCTGCTGCGGGAGGAGACCTTATGGGGGAAGGTCGCTAAGTGACTGGGATTTTTTTTCTCATTTATCATTTAGTAGGCTCCGTGGCTTAAGACTTGAACAAAGTAAACCATGTTCTCTTATTGAGAAGTCTCAGTTTCAAGTACGTGTTGTGAAAGGCCTAAGTCTAAGAAAAGTAGAGGGAGGAGAGAAGAATCTGGAAAATCGACTACTATTTATTGTGCCAGGGACAACACAGTCATGAATAAGTCGATTTTGTTCCTTGCTTCGTAGAGTTTACGGTCTAGTGATGGAGAGCAGTAGTACTGAGATCATCACAAAACTGTAATTGTAATGAATGTTTTAAAGGAAAGATAAACTGGACTGTAGAAGCATTCAGTGTTAGGCTCAGTAAATTGCGGGAGGGTTGGGAGACCTGGCTTAATTTGGGAGGTAATTAGAAGAATGCGCTAGGCATTGATCTGGCTTTTCTTAAACCAAGGACAGGAGTACTGTATTTCAAAAGCCGAATGGCCAGTGTGGCCTAGGCATAAAGGAGAAACTGGAGAGGTGGGAAGGGCCTTTTGGCCTGGTGAAGGTGTGGATCCTTAATCTCGGGGCAGTTTTATTTAAGATGAGAACGGTCCTGACGGGTGTAGTGACCACAGTGCAGTGGGAACTGGTTGCCAGGATTCAAGCCGAGTTAGGAGACTGGCAGGAATCCAAACTAGGTGGTCGATGTTTTAAAGTGAAGGTGGTGACAGTGGATACGGAGAAAACTGGATGGATTCGCGCGGGGTTTGGGAAATGAAGTCGATGAGGCTTGGTGTTGGGTTGATTGTGAAAGTGAAGGAAAGTGGAGGCGTCAAAGGTGTCTAGGAGGTGACTGGAGGTTGTGGATGGGTGGTGACCCCATCACTAGAGTTCTAGAAGAAGACATAGGATTAGGATTAACATAGGAGAATAAGTTCAATTTTTTTTTTTTTTTTTTTTTTTTTTTTTTTTTTGAGAGTCTCACCCTGTTGCCTAGGCTGCATGCCTAAGCTGGAGTGCAGTGGCATGATTTCAGCTCACTGCAACCTCTGCTTCCCGAGTTCAAGTGATTCTCCTGCCTCAGTCACCCAAATAGCTGGGATTACAGGCTCATGCCACCAGGCCCGGCTAGTTTTTTTGTATTTTTAGTAGAGACGGGGTTTCACCATGTTGGCCAGGCTGGTCTTGAACCCTTGACCTCAAGTGATCTGCCCTCCTCAGCCTCCCCAAAGTGCTGGGATTACAGGCGTGAGCCACCGCGCCCGGCCGTAAGTCCAGTTTTTAATACTGAGTCTTTAGCTCTGGGTTTAAAAGCTTTTTAAAAACATATGGTTATTATTTCAACTTAATAGCTAAAGAAATATGGTTCAATAGTTGGCCAAAGATATATGTTGGCTTTTTCCAGTGTTCTGAGTGGGAGTTCTAGCATGTAAACAGCTCAGCCTCATTATGGAGAGTACACTTTGTGCTTCCTGTGGAAGAGCAAAACCAGAGCCAAGGGAGGGCAGCATGAAGGCCCAGTAAGGTAGTGCTGGTCCTCTCAGATTAAGGCTGCACTGCTCAGGCTAGAATGGGGCAACTGGGACAGTTTGCAGGCAGAAACAAGGACTTTATGAAACTTCTTTGGAAGGTGTAAAAGAGTTCTTAGGGTCATGAGAATTGGCAAAATTAATTTCACAAATATTTAGTCCGCTAGAATCTATGCAACTTTGATCCTGTCTCCCAGGAAAGAACAGATAACAGTATGAGCTTGTGAATATCAGCTATATGAGAAAAGCAGTGAGTGAACAAATAATAGAAGTAATTTTCGTCTCTTCAGTCCATATGATTTCAAATGCATGCAAGCGATTTAATTTTTTATTTGACAAGAATGCCCACCCACCCACCCCTCATATCTACTAAACCACATATTTAAATCATGTTCCAGGAAGTTTCCTTGCAAATATTTTATCAGTACTTCCAGTGGAATGCAAAATAATACAGGGAATACAGCTGTCCTTTGGAGCAGTAATAATTGTCTTTTTTTTTTTTGGTACAAGAATGTTCACAGCAGCTATTCCTAAGAGCCAAAAAAAAAAAAAAAAAGGGAACAGCCTAGGTGTTCATTAACAGAAAACTAGATTTAAAAACTTTGATATATTCATATACTTGGAGGACACTTCTTAGAAATAAAAAGGAACAAAATAATGATCCGTACAACGTGAATTAATCTCGAAACATGCTGAGATGCCTTACAACAAAGAGTAGATACTGTTTGATTCCATTTATATGAAGTCTTAGGACAGACTGTGATGGGAAAAGATCAGAACAATAGTTGCCTCCTGGGGATGGAGATCGACATGGAAATGGCAAGAGGGAACCTTCTGGGATGATGGTGATGTTTTGTCGATAGGAGTTTTGGTTACAAAGGTGTATGCACTTGTCAAAACTCGGATAAAGTCTGAGTAATCATCGAATTAAAAATGGATATCATACGATAAAGTTATGCATTATAAGTACTTGACATTAAGATCATTGACTTTTAGAATATTGTGCATGTCTCGGAGAGTATAGTTGTGGGAGTGAGTGCAGCAAATGCACCAGGATTATCATGAGAATGTAAGCATTTGTTTCTATTTTGAGTTAGTCTCCTGGCCTATTCAGCCTAGTGTTGTTTACCTCACAGAGGCATCAGATTTTCATCAGAGAACATGGCTTCCTATTTTTCATCAACCTTGAAAGGTTAGGGGCAGTCTCAGGCATCCTAGCTCAAACTACCCTTGACCCCACTTACAGTGTTTTCTTACTCTTAAAGTTCATCTTTTTTTTTTTTTTTTTTTTTTTGGCCTAACCCAGTGGTTCGGAACAGGATAGGGAAGAGGAAACATCTGTGTTTTGAAAAGCATCCCCAGGTGATGCGGACAGGCCCTGGTTTCTGAGAAACACCGCCCCATTGTAGACCAGTTAACTTTTAACCATTCACTAGCAAAAAATTGTACAAGTTCTGCCTCAAACTGAAACCATCACCATTTATTTTATTCTTCTAAAATTTTTATTTCAGTAGCTTTTGGTCTGCAAGTGGCTTTTCATTACATGGATGAATTATATAGTGGTGAATTCTGAGATTTTAGTGCACCATCACCCAAATTGTGTACATTGTACCTAATGTGTACTTTTTTTATGCCAGCCTTCCTCCCATCCTACCCCATCGCCATTTTATGATGAGACTTTTACACTTGAGTTTAGGGAAAACTAAATGAAGAAATAAAGGCAGTATGCATTACAAAAAAGTCAGAATTTTAAGTTTATAAAGTTCCTTATTTATGGGTCACTTAGATAGAGGCTTGAAATGAATAAAGGGAATATTTTTAAAAATTATGTACAAAGCCAGAATGCCAATGTATTACATTACAGTGAAATTTAGAGCTTACACAGACTAGAATAGTTACATTGGCATTACTACTGAACCATTCCTCCCTCTAGGGTATTGATTTGTTGTTTAAAAATGTATTAATTATTGAACACCTGTATAACCATAACCTAGATTCAGCAAATGCTGCCATAAGTGCATTGTTTATCTTTTCTGCTGAATGGTTTCAAAGCAAGTGATAGATGTCATGACACTATCCTAAATACTTCTGCATTTGTTTCTTAAGAATTCCATTTTCACACCTAAGAAAATTAACAGGCTGGGTGCCCTGGCTCACGCCTGTAATTCCAACACTTCGGGAGGCCAAGGCAGGTGGATCATTTGAGGTCAGGAGATCGAGACCAGCCTGGCCAACATGGTAAAACCCCATCTCTATTAAAAATGCAAAAATTAGCTGGGCAGTAGTGGTGCACACCTGTATTCCCGGCTACTTGGGAAGCTGAGGCAGGAGAATCGCTTGAACCTGGGAGGTGGAGGTCGCAGTGAGCCAAGATTGCCCCACTGCACTCCAGTCTGGGTGACAGAGTGAGAACCTGTCTCCAAAAAAAAAAAAAGGAAAGAAAAGAAAATTAACGATACGTCTTTAATAGTCTCTAATACCTAGTCTCTATTCAGATTTTCCCCTCATCCCCAACATGTCTTTTCAGCATAATTATGTCGCCTTGATTTTTTTTTTCACTCAAGAATAGCTTTCCCCTTCCCTTTTCATTCCCAATGGCATTGGCTTTTTTAGACACTAACCAGGTGTCTTGTTCCATCTGAATTTATCAGATTGTTTCCTTGTGGCATCTTCTGTTGTTCCTCTGAGTCTGGCCCTTGTATCCCCTGGAAGCTAGACCCTGCATCAGGTTCAGGTCAAACCTTTTTTCAAAGCTGCTTCATAGAAGGCACCATGCACTTCAGGTAGCTTCCCATCCGGAGATGTGGCAAGGATGGCAGGTTGTCCCCCTGTTGGAGATGCTGAGTCTGATGTTTGCTTGGGATGACAGACAGCTGTCTCCTCAGCAGAGTGTGCTTATCCTCTGGGTCTGAAAGTCATCTGTGGTGACCCTTTGGCATCAGCTCTCTTGCATCCATCCCTGCCTTAATCCGTGGTTTCACTGGGGTTGGAAAAATGGTGATTTTCTTTTTCTTTTTTGTTTGAAACAGGGTCTTGCCCTGTTGTCCAGACTGGAGTGCAGTGGTGTGATCAGAGCTCACTGCAGCCTCAACCTCCTGGGCTCAAGTGAACCTCCTTCCTCAGCCTCCCCAGTAGCTGGGAGTACAGCTGCATGTCAACACACCCGGCTAATTTATTTTTTGTAGAGACTGGGTCTTGCTGTGTGGCCCGGGCTGGTCTCAAACTCCTGGCCTTAAGTGATCCTCTTGCCTTGGCCTCCCAAAGTGCTGGAATTACAGGTGTGAGACATCATGCATGGCAAGATTTTCTAATTACTTTTATTTTTCTTTTGTGTTTATTAGCTATCATTCTTCTCTACAAAAGAGCTTTTTCTCATCAATCGCGGGTGATTACAGTTCTTCCTAAAAAGGTAGGGTAAATGCTCAGTTCTTTTTACTTAATTACCAATTTTCAAAGTAAAGAATCAAGCTAATAGTCCCATGCAGTTGTGGCACATTATCATTTTCATAGATTTTTGCATATTCAGTGTGTTGACATGAATGACAGTAATTATGCCTTACTGTTTAAATTACACCAGAATTGACCAGTGGGAGTCTTTTCTTGATGCCAAACTGTAAATGACATGTAAACAAACAAAATAATAATACCATCTTGGAAATCTGAAAGCTAAATATTTGACGACATAAAGGAACATTTTTTAATTGGGATAATGTTATTGTGAGTATTAAAAAGATTAAGGAGTACCTCTTAGAGATATGTACTATTTCCTGAAAAAGTAGGATTGACTTCGAAAGCCTTCCTAGATAGCTGCAGGGAGACAGTTGAGGGGTAAAGACGAAACGCAGGTGCTGTTTATTATCCAGTTCTTTCTATATGAGGTTGAAAGGTTCCCTAATAAAAAGTTTTTAAATTATGAATTTATGTTGATAGCTGCAATTTAAATGTAATATTACAGGTTGTTTTAACTTTGTATTTATATTTTTATCTATAAGGGCCTATTTTGAAGAAACGTATATTTTCAGTGTTGCTGATTTAAAGCCAGTATTGAGTTAGTATTAAAGCTTAATTGCAATGAATTGCATTGTTTGCTGTAGACGTCAAAAAAAATTGAAGCTTCTTAAAAATTTAAACTTAAATTTGAATAATGGCAAAGGACTTTAAAAGTGATATACTTCCAGTGTGTTTCTGCTCTTTCCCTTTCCTTCGTTTCCTTCTTGGAAAGTGTTTTTAAAGCTTTTTTAAAAAACCTACATCGTTTTTCTGAAATAGTCTTTGTTTTGTAAATAAAGTTTATTTTCAAGTATAAAAATAATACTTATAAAATACTTATAAAAACTTGAGAAATACTGGCAATTAGGAAAAATAGGGGAAAGAATTGCTTTTGTCTTCAACATTTTTATAATTTTTTTCCATCTTTTCCTATATCTAGTTATTTTGTTTGCTTGTTTGAAAAAAATCCTACATTTTGAAATTTTTTTAAATTTTAATATGTTGATAATTTATTAAACAAGGCACTTTAGCTTTTATTCATAATTACTAAGGGAAAAAGAGTCAGTATTGAGTTAGTATTAAAGCTTAATTGCAGTGGACTGTTTTGTCTACTGTATACATCAAGATTATTTAAATTTATATATATCTATTTAGTAACATGATTTTACGTGTGGTAACTTCTACATCCTTCTTGCTAATACAGACTTTGGAAGGAAACAACACTGATTCTCGACATAAAGTTTATAGAGCAGGCTTGTGAGCAGGAACTTAAGCGTCCCCTAGCAGAATACCTAGTGACATTTGGGACTGGATGCTGTTGCTGGTTTTCTGATAAGTGAAAAAAAATTCTTCTCTGATCTCTTCAGATTTTTCTTCTGTTTTGGTTTGGAAGCTTCTTCCATTCACAAAAGAAACCGTATGTCAGTGATTTAAAATCACTTTGCTCCCACCTTGGAGCCTTTACCGCATCTACAGCCGGAGCCACTAGCTGGGGAATAACCGTAAATCAATGCGTCTGGCCACAGATCCTCACGAATGCTGACGGGTGTCTGAAAGGCCAGCTAGAAATATGAAGGGTGTAGCTTGCAGGCATTCGTGTGCATTGGCGGGGAGTGATGCATCCGAAGGCTTGGAGGTTAAATGCCAGCAGCCCCGCCATAGCTCCTTGGCTGTTTCCTTTGGCCCATGCATTCATTCGACATGTACATGCTGAGCCAGGCTCTGGGCTGTATTGCCAGGGAACATAGCAGTGAACAAAATGGAGAAAGTCCATGTTCTCATGAAGCTTTCATTCCAGTGAGGAAAGATTATGAACGTATACGCAAATAAATATATAATGTGTCCAGCAGTGATAAATGCAGTAAGTTTAACAGGCAAGGGAATAGGTTTGAGAGTGTTGGGGTGTGCTCTTTTATGGAGGGGTCAGGGAAGGACTCGCTGAGAGGTAGCATTTGAGCAGAGACGAGGTAAATGAACCATGAGGCTGTCTGAGGGAAGAGTATTGCAGGGAGAGAGAATTTCTGGGTGCCAGGACTCAGAGGATGGGTGTGTTCACTGTTTACAAGGAACAGCAAGGAGGCTGGAACAGAGTGAGCCAGAAGAAGCACGGTCGGTACAGGCCAGTGGGCATGGTGGAGGACTTGGCTTTTACTTGGAGAGATACCAGCCAGGGAAGGGTTGTGGGCAGAGGAGGAACATGATCCGACTCACGCATTTTTAAGGATTGCTCCGTGTGCCCTGGCAGTAATAAACTCTAGGGCGTGAGGGCAGAGGCAGGAAGACCAGTCGGGAAGCTGTCACTGTGAGGCAGTTTTACTGTGATGCAGTCGAGCAGCGGTTTGGGAGTGGGATGATAGCAGTGGAGGAGGTGAGAAGTGGTTATACTGGTTGAACGGTAGGTTTTGCGGATGGGTTGCTGGGAGAAAATAAAGAGTCAAGGATAATGTTGGTATTTTTGGCCTGAGCAACCAGAAGAATGTGTTGCCATTACATGAGACAGGGAAGACTGAGGGAGGAGCAAGTTTTGTGTGGAAGACGAAGCATTGAACTTTGGACGCGTTAATCCTCAGTGACTATTACATATCTAAGTGGAGAGGTTGGGTAGGCAGTTAACCCTACAGGTGTGGAACTCAGAGAAGAGCTTGGCACCAGAGCTATAAATTAGAGTGTTGGGTGTTACCATACGAGGTAAGGAGGGTGTTGAGAATATGCATGTCCATTACTTTCTGTTTAATTTGCCATGTTTTTTGCATATCACTCTTAAACATGAGGGGTGAGAGATCAGTGGGTTGTACAGCCCGGTGGGCTCAAAGCCAGGGACCAGAGGGAACTTCCAGTTTTAAACACCCAGGAGATTCTGGGACCATTCTTTGAGAAGCACCCTGAAGACACCTTCTGTTTTCCTCTTTCATCTTGACAGGTCACACCTCTCGGAGTTTGTGATTCTCTAATGATTCCTAGCATGCTCTAGATGAGATTAATGGGTCCTCTCGGCACTCTTTCAGCCTGTACTTCTAAGATTTACCAAATGCATGAATGGAAGGACAGAAAAGCAATTAAAAAATCAATGTGCCATTTGTAAGTGCTTCAAATTCAGTCTCAGAAAATGAAGTAAAACTGCTGTCACCATACATGCCTCTGTTAACATTTGGTAATAATACCTGCCTTACCTTGAGAATGATCTTTGTAGTTGATGAGGTCAGTCAGCACTTTGATTTATGTCACAGTGTTTTCCGACAGTCTCAGTTATTCTTGCAGTGGGCTGGCTTCCTTCCTGGAGAGGTCCCTTTCCCATAACGTGTTCCTGTCTGCTGTGTACCATCAGATGTATTGAAAAATTGTTAACACTTCATTATATTAAAAGTTTATCAATTGGTGTTTACGAATCACCAAGCATATTATGTACTGCATCCTCATAAGTAAACCCGTAAGATGATACTTGCTTTTGGAGTTGGCACTACAAGATGCATGAGAAATACAGCTGACCCTAGAACAACACAGGTTTGAACCGCATGGGGTCCACATATATGTGGATTTTCCTCTGCCTCTGCCATCTCTGAGAGAGTAAGACCAACCCCTCCCTTGTTCTTCTTCCTCAGCCTGCTCGATGTGAAGACAATGAGGATGAAGACCTTTATGGTGATCCATGCTCACTTAATGAATAGTAAATGTATTTTCTCTTCTTCATGATTTTAATGACATTTCTTTTCTCTAGCTTGCTCTGTTGTAAGAATACAGCATATAATACGCATGGCATACAAAATATGTGTTCATCAACTGCTTATGTTATTCATAAGGCTTTCAGTCAGCAGCAGGCTATTTTACGTTTTTGAGGAGTCAAAGTTATACACAGATTTTCAACTGCACAGGGAGTCTGTTTCCCTAACTCCCAAGTTGTTCAGGGGCCAACTAAGTAGTCAAATGAGATCATGGGTACAGAAAAAAAAAAGTGAAAGTGCTATACAAATCCTGTTTATTCTAATCGCCACTTGTCTTGGGGACAGTACCACCATGAGTGAGTTAGTCCGGCCAGAGTCACTTGCTAGTCCACTGTATCAGTGTAGACTTCCTGTGTGTGGATCTGAGAGTCTAGAGAACAGCAATTTCCTTCATAACTTGTAATTACAGCCTCCACAGCCTCACATATGCCCTGCCGTGTACCACAGTGTCAGACCGAGGGAATGAGTGATTGAATTTTAATGAACTCTTCTTACTACGTTCTTAGGATGGCTGCTCTTTTTCTAAAGAGATTAACACTACAAACTGTGAAGTCTGAAAATAGTTGCGTTAGATGTTTTGGTAAACACATCATGCAAAAGACAGCACCAGCACAGTCGTCCCGTATTGCTTCTACCCCGAGACTCTCCTTCCTAATTCATGCAGAAGCCTTCAGTACCACTGAAGACACCCAGAATGAAGGAAAAAAGAGAAAAAAGAGTCAAACAGCTTTTAGTAACGTTGGAAGGAAAATTAATCAGCGAATTATTCACTTATTTGATGAGAAGGGCAATGATATGGGGAACATGCACCGAGCAGATGTGATTAGACTCATGGATGAGCGAGAGCTGCGACTGGTTCAAAGGAACGCCAGCACAGAGCCCGCACAGTACCAGCTCATGACAGGACTGCAGATCCTCCAGGAGCGGCAGAGGCTGAGGGAGATGAAGAAGGCTAGCCCCAAAACTGGTAAGTATTTTGCTGTTGGCTCCCTGAATCCTTTAAGGGCTACAAATCAGCAGTTTAAATTCTAGCATTTGTCAAGGTGCCTGTGACAACAGGGAAATGAGAAACTGGAAAATTCACGATTCCAGCACCATTCCTAGTGTCTGTCTTTCCTCCTCCTTCCTGCACGCACTTCTGTTCCCATTATTCCATGATACCCTGCCCATTGTCTCTTCCCTTTAAACCTGTGTAAAATGGAGAAACCAGGCAAACCAACCAAAGTGAAGAGAACTCTTTCCCCTGTCCTGTGGCCTTCTCCCAATGCCAGGGCAAGCTGAGTAGCTGATGGGTGAAACGGAATGAGATTGGGAGGGGTATGCTCAAGTTTCCTGCCCTCTGCCCTCTGCTGGGCCAGTCACTTAGTTTTCTTCCCCTTCTTCATCTCTAAAGTGGAGGTGTTTGGTTAATTATCTGGAAGCACCTTTTTATTTTTTTTGAGACGGAGTCTCTGCCTCCCGCCCAGGCTGGAGTTCAGCGGTGTGATGTGTGCTCACTGCACCCTCCACCTCCCAGGCTCAAGCAATTCTCCTGCCTCAGCCTCCCCAGTGGCTGGGATTACAGGTGCCCGCCACCACACCCGGCTAGTTTTTGGATTTTTAAGAGAGACGGGGGTTTCACCATGTTGGCCAGGCTGGTCTTGGACTCCTTCCCTCAAGTGATCCACCCGCCTCAGCCTCCCAAAGTGCTGGAATTACAGGCGTGAGCCACCGCGCCCAGCCTGGAAGTACCTTTTAAACTCTAAAGTGATTGACAGAGCATCTCCCATGCCAAAGCGTTTTGTTACAGTATCAGTAGCAACACTCTTTTATATATACCACCAGTGGCTTCACAAGGCACTTGCCATTTAAGCCTCACAGAAGTCATGAATTGGGTATTAAGCAAAGATGTTTGTTTTTCATAGTTCCTAAAAAGTGCTCATCATGATGAAAGTTCAGTGGATGGCGCACGGGGACAGGTGTCAGATGACTGCTCCCAGGACTGCATCGTGAGGTTGTGTGCCTTCAGAAAATCACGTTATCTGCAGCTTCGTTTTATAACACCACATTTAACAAGGACGTTGACTGGAAAACAAAAAAATATTCAGAAGAGACCAACTAGGGAGAATAAGGACATCAAACTATGTCACTTTAAAAAAAAAAAAAGTCACTGGGCATGTTGGTTCAGGCCTGTAATCCCAGCACTTTGGGAGGCCAAGGCAGGTGGATAGCTTGAGCTCAGGAGTTCAGTACTAGCCTGGGCAATATAGTAAAACCCCATCTCTACAAGAAATTTAAAAATTAGCCAGGTGTGGTGGTGTAAACCTGTGATCCCAGCTACTCGGGAGGCTGAGGTGGGAGGATCACTTGAGCCCGGGAGGTGAAGGCTGCAGTGAAGAACCATGATCACACCATTGCACTTCAGCCTGGGTGACAGAGCGAGACCCTGTGTTTAAAAAAAAAAAAAAAAAAACAGTGTCTTGCTCTGTTACCCAAACCGGACTGCAGTGGTGTGATTTTGGCTTACTGCAGCCTCCATCTCCTGGGATCCAGCAATCCTCCCACCTCCACCTCCCACGCAGCTGGGACCACAGGCACACCCCACCATCCCTGGCTTTTTTATTTTTTGTAGAGACAGGGTCTTGCTATGTTGCTCAGGTCTTGAACTCCTGAGCTCTAACGATCTGCCCGCCTTAGCCTCCCAAATGCTGGGATTACAGGCGTGAGCCAGCACATCTGGCCCCCAATCTTTATGATGAACACTGGTGCATACTCTAGGGTCTGTGAACCTAAATGCATCAAACTGCTGTCAGCAGCAGTGTATGCAATTTCTCTACCTCCTCCCTCATTCTGTCAGACCCTAGTTTTTGTCATTTTAATGGTGAGAAATTGATGTATATTTCACTATTTTTCTCTTCTGTGAATGCCTGTTCGTATTCATTTTTCTACGTAGATGGTTTTTCTTCCTGAGTTATAGGGTTCTCTGTTGTGTATGACACAAAAAACCTTATCCCAGTTAGATTTTTCATTTTTGCCTTTTTTTCTTAATGAATTCCTTCCCTATCCTGAGATCACAAACTATTTTGTCTTTTCTTCTATTTGTTTTAAAGTTGTATTTTTAACCTGTAGAACATTAGTACATCTGGGGAGACCTAATTTTTAGCATCTGTAAACTTCTCAATTGTCCCAACACCTTTATTGAGTAGCCTGTTCCTTCTCTATAATTTTCCAGTAGGCAGGATTTCTGGAGACAGAGGGGCATGAACACAGGACGTAGGGACCCTTATCTGTCCAACAGTCTGGCTGACCCCTTAGTAGCAAGGAGAGCATCTCAAAAGGAGTGGGTGGAGCACTCCCATATGCCAACCCACAGCTGAAAGAAGAGGATATTAAGTGTACCATAAAGCCAAACTTAATCCTTTAAATGACTATCTTTTGATGTTCTTTCAACAAATGATGGTTAACAATAAATGGAAGCATTTCAGATTTTAAGTACCCTTCCAGGGCAGGTAAAAAATTGGTACCTTTATGTTTATCTCCCCCATTTGAAAAGACATGTACTGGTGTGTGAAACTGAAAGCCAGACGAGAAGACTGTCAGGTGGCAACCTAAGATTTTATGATGGGCATGTTGGGAAGTTCAGGGTTCACAGTGGACTAGTCAGTAGTCCTTGCACCCTATCTGTTTCAAATCAGGACCAACCCCGACAAAGGAACTGACTTTTTCTTCAAATATTGGACAACATGATTTGGACACAAAGACTAAACAGATTCAACAGTGGATTAAGAAAGAACGCCAAGTCCGGATTACTATAAAGAAAGGAAAAAATGTAGACGTGTCAGAAAATAAAGTGGTAAGTAAAGAAGGTACAAGCCATTGCTTGTGCTTTTGGTCTTCTGATCTAAAAATACAATTGTAGGCCGGGCGCGGTGCTCACGCCTGTAGTCCCAGCACTTTGGGAGGCCGAGGCGGGTGAATCACGAGGTCAGGAGATCAAGACTATCCTGGCTAACATGGTGAAACCCCGTCTCTATTCAAAATACAAAAAAAATTAGCCAGGCGTGGTGGCAGGTGCCTGTAATCCCAGCTACTCGGGAGGCTGAGGCGGGAGAATGGCGTGAACCCGGGAGGCGGAGCTTGCAGTGAGCCAAGATTGCCCCACTGCACTCCAGCCTGGGCCACAGAGCAAGACTCCGTCTTAAAAAAACAAAATGTAGAAAATCTGAAATATAAAGACAAAGTGACTGGTAATTCTTCCACCCAGTGATGTTAACAGCTTTCTAGTTTGCTTTTCAAAACTAAGCATACCATAGATACGGTTTCCATTACACTGTATTTAGCCATATGAAAACGTTTCATACTTTAAAAGCAATATACTATTGTTTTATACATTGTAGAATAACCCTTAAACAGGAAAATTAGAAACTTTATAGATTGATCTTCTGTTTCCTCTTTTTACTTATGAGGGGCATTAATTACGTAGACTGTCTTCTAGAAAGTGTGTAGTTTCCAATCCCGGAAGTTTATGGAATACCTGATTTGCTTTTTTTTTTTTAGAGTTAGATAACTTCAGCATCCACTAAGGGCATCCTTAGTAATCCAGCTCCACAGTAGAGTCACTTAGCATAGGTCCCAACCCAGCTGATTCAGACTTTCTTGAGTCCAGGTATCCATTTGTTTCAGCCACTGAGAGTGACTCTGTTAGGGGCAGCAGAGTGTGCTGAGAACTGCTCGGCTGACATCTTGGGGATGAGGAGGTATTTTGCCAATGCCCAAACCCAGTGCTTTCTGTTTGGGGGAGAGGGTAATCTGAGCCAAACGTAGCCTCTTAGTGCCATGACAAAGTGGAGATTTAAAATTAGGAAGCATTCAGTATGTCAGTTTAGTTACATGGTGTTATTGTACAGATTTCAGTCAACCTAACCAGATATATGTGAACTCATTAGCTAATCACTTATCCGACAGCAGCAATTCAAGGGTGCCAGTTTGTGTGAATGTTCGAGCAGAACACTAGAAAGCACCAAAGCCTCTGGTTTTAAATTAATCTCTGGCTGTTTCCCTTTTTTAGGAGGAGATATTTCATCAAATACTCCAGACTATGCCTGGAATAGCTACATTCTTATCTAGGCCACAAGCTATTCAAGGAGGAAAAGCTTTAATGTGTGTTCTTCGTCCTTTAAGCAAAAATGAAGAAAAGGCATGTGGAGAAACTCAAAAGACCCAGAAAAGAGACACTTTGAACCAAGACCATGGAAATGATAAGGAATCAAATGTTCTGCATCAGTAATTTTAATAAAGAAAAGTATGATCTGAGAGAAAGTAAGCTCCTTGGTCTACCGTCCTTTAAACAAAGCAGTGCAGTTCTTAGCTGAGGGTAAGTACTGCAACTGTCGAGAGCACCTTGTCTTCCACACAGTTGGGTGACTCTCCGTTTTGACACAAAGATAAGCCTTGCCCTTGTTTCCTTTTGGGAGGGATATATCCACTGAGACGAGAGGCCAAACTCCGTTTTTCACGAGATTTTTTGACCTTTGGGAATAAGGAAGACACACGATTAGAATTCAAAATCAAAATCATCTGAGTTAATTTTACGATAGTCATATGTACCAGCAGGTATAGTATACAACATTGCTTTATGAGGAAGTAAAGTCTTCAGCAGTAGTGCAGACTCACACAGTCAAGCAGCTGAAAAGAATTCCAGACTCCTTCTGGCTTTAAACAATTTCTGTTTGAAAACTAAGCTACCTAAGTAGTTTCAACTTACTTTGAGCTTCATTTTCTTCTTGTCAGGATCATGTACAACAGCATGCCTAGTGAGACTTTGCTAAAATGAAAGAAAGTTATTAATGAAATATTGATATGAAAACTGTGTTGTGAAAGCGTAGACTACAGGACCGCGACTATGGGGGTGAGTGCTTACTTTCATTGCAAATGTTTTGCCACAGCCGGGATGTTCACACACAAAAGGGCGCCTTTCCTCATGGAAGGAGAGGATATGGCTTTGGAGATTAAATACAGTTGTGTAGGTTCTTCCACAGCCTTCTCTTGGACAGCGACATACATCCCTCTCTGGGGCATGAGTTTTCATGTGTTGCTTAAGGTAATCTTTGCGTTTAAATGTTTTCTGGCATACTTCACATACTATTTCCTCTGGTGGGACAGATAAACAAATTTCACCAATTTCCCCAGATA
>NC_045455.1:88454448-88590287 GCF_002776525.5 Piliocolobus tephrosceles
AAACAACCCCATCAAAAAGTGGGCAAAGGATATGAACAGACATTTCTCAAAAGAAGACATTCATACAGCCAACAGACACATGAAAAAATGCTCATCATCACTGGCCATCAGAGAAATGCAAATCAAAACCACAATGAGATACCATCTCACACCAGTTAGAATGGCAATCATTAAAAAGTCAGGAAACAACAGGTGCTGGAGAGGATGTGGAGAAATAGGAACACTTTTACACTGTTGGTGGGATTGTAAACTAGTTCAACCATTATGGAAAACAGTATGGCGATTCCTCAAGGATCTAGATCTGGATGTACCATATGACCCAGCCATCCCACTACTGGGTATATACCCAAAGGATTATAAATCATGCTGCTATAAAGACACATGCACACCTATGTTTATTGCCGCACTATTCACAATAGCAAAGACTTGGAATCAACCCAAATGTCCATCTGTGACAGACTGGATTAAGAAAATGTGGCACATATACACCATGGAATACTATGCAGCCATAAAAAAGGATGAGTTTGCGTCCTTTGTAGGGACATGGATGCAGCTGGAAACCATCATTCTTAGCAAACTATCACAAGAAGAGAAAACCAAACACCGCATGTTCTCACTCATAGGTGGGAACTGAACAGTGAGATCACTTGGATTCGGGAAGGGGAACATCACACACCGGGCCCTACCATGGGGAGCGGGGAGGGACTGCACTGGGAGTTATACCTGATATAAATGACGAATTGATGGGTGCTGATGAGTTGATGGGTGCAGCACACCAACATGGCACAAGTATACATATGTAACAAACCTGCATGTTATGCACATGTACCCTAGAACTTAAACTATAATAATAATAAAAAAAAAAAAGAAAAAAAACTTTTTACTTTAAAGCGCACAGCATTTCACTCTTGAAAAGCACAAAACGAGTTCTGTGGGGACAAACATTTGCACCATGCCTGCCATTCATGCCTGCCTTACCTTTATGGGTTTCTCTCACGTGTTTCAGAAGTTCTGTCCATGTTTTTGCCACAAAGGAACATCCTTTTTGACATACATAGCCTATGTAAAAAAAATTGGTGCATTGTCTGTCATGAATATTCATTGTAAACACTGACTATAACTACAAAGAAAACTTAGGTGCCAATATAATTTTCTATTCCCCTCCTAATAGTATTCAAGTCAGCCTCCTGAGGTGGGAATAAAAACTAAAAAAAGATTTACGTTACAGTAAAACTGAACAGTGGCACAGCAAGGTGCCTCCCTTTAAGGATTTCACCTTCCTGTGAAGCAGACTTCACAGAGTTCCCATCTTCTCAGCATGATCATGGAACAGGCAAACTTCCCAGGAAGGATACCTTTCCCTCTCTAGGTGTTCTCAGGAAGTTGGGTGGGCTGTGTATGGACTCATATCTCCACGTCTTAATTTCCCTTCCCCTGCCTGCTCTATTCTTGCCTCTATTTTCCTCAGCAAATATACTCTGTGGTCGGTCCCTTGTCTGTGGCACAGCACCAGCACCAACTCTCAGTAGTGTTACCATGCCCACCCCTGGCTTCCTCTAGTCTGGCCATCTTGTGTCATACTGCACAAAAAAAGTAGGGTACATTACATTTCAACTCTATCACCAAAAAAAAGTTTTTTTTTTTTTTTTAAAGAGTACAGCTAAGGAAGAAAATAAACTGGAAGGACCCAGAGAAAAACACTGAACAACAAGGGATATGTGCAAAGCACTGAAATGGGATTAATAAGTATACAACAGCAAGGCTTAGTTCCACCCAACTAGAAACTAAAAACAATCAGGCTGCCTCTCACTGTTACTAACCTCTTAAAAAAAAAAATCATAAATTCTAGGAGCTAGGAAATTGAAATACAGATTAGCAAAAATCCCTCAAGGAAACAAATAGATTAAAGTAGTTAATGTAATCAAGTCTTTTTTTTTTTTTTTTTTGAGAAGTGTAACATCTGAAGGCTCTCAAAATGTCACACTATTATCCAAGCCTTGTGAATGGTCAACAAGGAAAAGAATGGCACAGGCAGTAAATATTAATAGAAGTGGTTAAAAATGACAGAAGCATCAAAGCCACGGCTGGAGCATCAGCACATTCGTCCGTGTAACGTGTACCCAGGCACTTGTGAACAAACAACACATTACATGTGAATAGCAATGACACGGTAGTGGAAAAACAGACATATACAGTGCCTCTTTGGACAAGAATGTAAGACCCAAATAAGCAGGATGGTGTCCCCTGCCCACAGAGTTCCCTTCTTTTCAGCGTGATCATGGAACAGATTCAAAGGCACCCAGGATTTGGCATCCCCCTCAGGAGCACACCCAGGCTGTCCGTACACACCCTCGTGGGTCTTGGCATGTCGTTTCAGCTTGCTGGGTGATGCAAAGTGTTTCCCACATCCTTCCTGGGTACACCTGCATTGGCAACACATGAGGTATTAGCCAATCCATTTTCACAGAGAACTCCACTCAGGGTCAGTGGCACTTTGTCCTGTTTCTCCCACTGAAGTCTCTCCTCTTCCCATAACCAAACCCATGTTAAAATGTAGACCTCATCACAGGTGAGATTCAAGTTTGAGGGCAAAACAAGCTTTAGGGCAAAACAAACTGTTGGGAGGAAAAAGTCACATTACTTTTTTGAACCCAATTAAACAGTTTTCATCTTTTTACCTCCAAAAATAAAGTCTGCTTTCATGGTTACAAAAAGATACTTCGAGAGGTTATCTGACTTGGCTTAGGTAAACCCCTAAGCCATTCTGAATCACTTGTGACTAGCTCTCCTAATGATGGTGCACAGGGGGTGTGCAAGAGAGCACAGCGGTAGATGCATCTGCCTCTGTTGAGCAATAAAAAGCACGTGCCCCCTCTGTGCTAAAGCCATCAGCAGCAAAGAAGCAGCAGCAGACCCACAAGCAAGGAGAAGCAGGGTCACTGCAGCAATTCCAAGGCACAAGGCAGCCTGTGCAAGCTGAGGGAAAGTGCCGGATGGCCAGAGCCATGCAGAGAGCCACTGGCCCTTTTACAGGTCTACCCAACTTGTCCAGCCACCCTCACGTTCCTCAAAAAACCCTCTCTAACTGCAGATAAACCCAATTACTTGTTTTGTTCTACAGGAAAAGCATAACGAATGTCTCCATAATGACATTTCATATAGTTGCACAGGTTCTATTTGAATAGTTAAGTAATTTCACAGCCTTTAAGCTTATCTACAACTAGAATAATCTCAAAAATTATTTTCAAACACATTAAATATTTCTTTTAGAGCAAAGTAAACCTTTAAAATGCTCCCAATATGTAAATGTACATATGCAGTACATATTATCAGAAAAATGCTGATTAGGAAGCTTTCAGATTTGTCCCACTGTTGCTTTAAATTTCAATGGCTTTTCAGGTTACAAGTGTTTTTTCATTACATGGATAAACCCTATAGTGGTGCTGAGATGTTAGTGCACCAGTCACTCAAGCAGCATACACTGTACCCAACGTGTAGTGTTTCATCCTTCACCCCCTCCCTGAACTCCCCACTCCAAATCCCCAAAGTGCATTAAATCACTCTGTGTCTTTTGGGCCTCATAGCTTAGCGCCCACTTGGTGAAAACTATGGTATTTGGTTTTCCATTCCTGAGCTACTTCACTGAGAATAATGGCCTCCAGCTCCATCCAAGCTGCTGCAAAAGACATCATTTCGTTCCCTTTATGGCTGTGTAGTATTCCATGGTGTATATACACCACATTTTCTTTACTCATTGGTCAGTGGGCACTTAAATTGGCTCCATGTGTTTGCAGTTGTGAACTGTGCTGCTATAAACATACGTGCATGTGTCTTTTTCATATAGTGACTTCTTTTCCTTTGACTAGACTTCAGATTATACTACGAGGCTACAGTTACCAAAACAGATGGTACTGGTATAAAAATAGGCACTTAGACCAATGGAACAAAATAGAAAACCCAGAAATAAAGCCAAATACTTACAGCCAACTGATCTTGAACAAAGCATATAAAAACATAAACTGGGGAAAGGACTCCCTATTCATAAATGGTGCTGGAAAAACTGGGTCCCTATCTCTCACCTTACACAAAAATCAGCTCAAATTAAATTTATGACCTGAAACCATAAATATAATTCAAGAAAAAACATTGGAAAAAACTCCTCTGGACATCAGTCTAGGCAAAGAATTCTTACTAAGACCCTGACAGCAAATGCAACAAAAATAGAAATAAATAAATGGGACCTAATTAAAAAGCTTCTGCACTGCAAAACAAATAATCAGCAGAGTAAACAGACAACCACATAGTGGGAGAAAATACTGGCACATTATGCATCCAGTAAGAATGAATATCCAGAATCTACAGAGAAATCAGCAAGAAAAACAAATAATCCATCAAAAAGTGGGCAAAGGATATGAACAGACATTTCTCAAAAGATATATAAATAGCCAAAAAACATGAAACAATGTTCAACACCACCCTTGCATTTCCAATCTTATTCACACCTAGAATCCAAGGGATTTTCAGCCACAGGAAGTACCTACTTGAACAGAGGTTCACTGGTGTGCTGGCACTGATGGATTTTCAGCTGCTGATGTTTCTTAAAGGCCTTCCTACAGTCTTCAAAACTGCACTGTTAATTTTAAATTGTAAAGGCTCGTTAGTCTTATGGAAAGTCAAAAAAAAAATCAACAGTTCATAACAGAATCCTCAAGATAAAACTATTTTGGAGATTATATAATTGTTACTTTCACCCTTTTTGTTACTGTAAAATTCTGCTTTATCTCAAAAAGATTTGGCCACTGCACTCCAGCCTGGGCGACAGAGTCAGACTCCGTCTCAAAAAAAAAAAAAAAAAAAAGATTTGAAGGACCATATGACATTTGAAAAAGGAAAAATGTTTCCATTGGAATAGTCTCCCAATACACTTTAATTTGCACAATGTTTGCTTCTAAAATAAAACCTTTATCATTATGATGGCATTAAGTAAATTCAGACATTTGACAGACAAAATTGGGTTGACGCAAACTTTATTTTTCACTTTTATTTTTTAGAGACAGGGTATCTCTCTGTTACCCCAAAATTTTTTGTTTTGTTTTCTGTTTTTGTTTTTTTTTCAGAGACAGCATTTCACTATGTTTCCCAGGCTGGTCTCAATTTCCTGGCCTCAAGCTATGATTATAGGCTTGAGCCACCACACCTGGCTGTAAATGTCAGAAACACAGGCAGTAAGTGTAAAAATAAATTTAAGCCTATAAAATCATACTTACTATATATTGTTTCTGTTGATTTTCATGTTTGCGTTCAAAATGTTTCTTCAAGTTTGATTTTGTGTTGAATTTTTGATCACAACCATTAGCTGCACAACTGTAAGAAGTTGTATAAACCAAAATATTAATCAACCAAGGGAAAGGAAGTGTTAAGACACACATATCCTCCTGCTTTATAAAAGCCAATTATTCCAAACAACAGTAATACTATCAAATGGTCTTAGCGAATTCCAAAGTGTTAAGCCATACCACATAGACCTTTCAACCTGATGACTATCATGTAACAAGATGCTTTTTCATATTAGGCTTCTGAAATTATACACACATCAGTCATCTTTTATACACACTGGGCAAAAGCCTACACCAGGCCTAAATCATGCTGAAGATAAATTATTCTCAGCTTAGAATCTGACAACCTTAATGCTGCTTGAGATGTCATTATAAACTGCATTTCCAGAAAGCCCTCAATAAAACTTGTCTTGGCTTATCATTAGAGGTAAAACAGATACTTAGAGCAGAACCATAACCATTACGTTCCCTGGCTTATCAAGCCATTCTAGTTCTTATCTTGGCATCTTGGCTTTGAATGATCTAAATTCTCTGCAAAGCCGTTTTTTTGTTGTTTCTTTTTTCCAAAAGAAAATTTGTGCCTCTTGTGATGAGCCTTTGTAAGCTTGAGGGATGAAGCAGGACTTCCCTTCCCAGCATCAGTCTTAGCCATCACTCACTGATAACCCTAGGGCAGGCACTGTCCCATTCCTAGGGCCAAGCAGAGACAAACAAGCCAGCAGTGACCATGGGAGGCACAGCGCAGAGGCCCACAAATGGGAGAGACCCTAGAAGCCCCCACTAACTGCAGGGACAGAATGCTGAGTGTTAGCTGGGCAGGCAGCCAACAGTAAGCACACTCTCAGGCCTCCCCTGCAATTAGGGCGGCTCATGGCTAAGTCCAGCCCACCTCTCTAAATAAGGGGGCGTGCCTCTTACGTCCTTTCCTCCTTCCTGCCAGCAGCAGGCTTATGCAACGGCTGGGCCCTAACAGATAGCACAGTGAGGTTGAAACCCAAGATGAAGATGGCAGAGACCAGTTAGAAGGGGCTCCAGAGCTCCTGCCTCTGTATTTCTGTATTTCAGTCACACAAGACAAAGAGCCCATCTTGTTTAAGCATTTCTTATGCTGGGTTTCTTGCCATTCTTCACCCTAAACCTGACACAGGTATGTAACCCAACCGAGTGTGGGGCAGGAGGACAGGCGGGGAGGAGTCCTGACAGGAGCCAAATGGGCGTGAGACACCCCGGCACACTTGGAGACAGGGCTGGTTAGTTGGCAGAGCTGGAGCACAACTTCATGCCCGCAAGTCAATCAAATGGGGCAAGAGAAGCAGAAAAGGGCCAAATCACACAGGTCATTGTAGGACACACTTGGAACCTGCACTTCATATGTAGGCCGTGCTTGAAAGCACCGCACAGCTTTAAGGGAAGCACGCAGGAGGACACTGGGGGAGAGGGCTGGCCTAAAGACTGTCATTCCAGCCAAAGGAAGGGACCGAGATGAGACGGTGGCTGCTGGATCTGATGGGTCAGTTACACGACCTGGCAACCCCCCTGTTGCAAGGGATGGGAGAAAGAACGGAGAGTCCAGGGAGCTGCTTTATCTTTGCTATGGGTCACTGGACAGACAGCGAGGCCACCTCTCCAGACAAGACCATGAGATAAGATCAAAGAGAAAAGTGAGTTCAGTTTGAGTGTGACAAATTTGGGCCACAAGGAATTTTTTATTTTTTTAATAGAGATTGACCTGACCATCTTGCCCAGCCTGAACTCTTGGCCTCAAAGCAATCCTCCCACCTCAGCCTCTCAAAGTGATGGGATTACAGGCTTGCGCCACCACACCCAGCCTACCACATGGCATTTAAGAAGACACAGAGACAGCCAAGTAGCGCTGTCCCGAGCAGTGGGAAACAGGGATCTATAGCTAAAGAGGGGCACAGTCTGGGCTAGAGCACAAGCTGGAAGAGTCACTGTCCAGTAGTTCCTGGTTGCATGGCATTTCCTACCATATCCACCCCCTACTTGGCCAGGACCCCCCACTGCTGCCAAAACAGATGACATTTTTAGTTTTGTTATGTAACTTTCAAGACTTCTTTACAAATAAGAACAAATACAAATACAGTTGCTTCCTGCCTACCCAACACCCACTACTCACCCCTCCCCCACCCCCTAGCTTTTTTACACACATAAAGGTAGGCTACGGAGGACTCTTCTGCACCTTGGTTTTTCAATTAAAGTGCCTTGGTGATTTTCTCATGGCTTTGCAGAGAGCATCTGCATTCATTTTCCGGGCTGGAGGGTATCCCACTGTGTTGATACACTTTACCTTGTCCCCACTTATGAGCATCTTAGCTGCTAAGATTACAGGCACAAACCACCACCCCTGACTAATTTTTGTATTTTTGTAGATATGGGGTTTCGCCATGTTGCCCAGGTTTGCCTCAAACTCCTGGGTTCAAGTGATCCGCCCGTCTCTGCCTCCCAAAGTGCTGGGATTACAGGCATGAGCCACTGCACCCTGCCAGGCTTCACATTCCTGATCTCGTGAGTTAACAATCTTCTTACCAGGTCTATATGCCCAACACAGCCCACTTCAAAAGCCTAAAACCAGGTCTCTACTTACACAAACGGCTTTTCTCCAGTGTGAGTCAGAACGTGGCGGCTCAGATGGTAGTCCCTGATGAAGGCCTTGCCACACCCTTCATAGTCACAAACAAATGGTCTCTAGCAAGAAAAAAGAAAAAGCATGTCACCCCTGCACTAGTTAGTAACTCTGGTATCATTTCAAAGCTTCAACTGCCTAGTGTTAAGGCCACAGGCTTCCTATGCAGAGGCGGTTTCTACTCAGTAAGAGCTGTGCACCTGCTGCAAGACACAGCGTTCCTGCACGAAGTTACACAACATAAACGCCACAACTTCTCACAAAGTCACTACACAGATTTTTGTTCTATGAACAGCATTTAAAATAAGCAGGCATAGCATTTTTAACCTGCTCCCAACCTGGCAGCAGGCTTTCACAGGGCATCTTAAAGATGCCCTGGCTGTTAGCATGGCTTGTCTGCACAGACCCCCACCGCCGCATGATTTAACAAGCCTAGGGCAGAGGAATGAGGGAGGCCTGTCTCATCCCAGACAAGCCCAGTGTCTGTGCTAAGAGAATGCCAAGCACAGCTATAGGAAAGTGTGTCACACCTGAAAAAGCTCACAGGTGCCGGGGCGAAGCAAACGAAACAGCTCAACACCCTAAATGCAACCACCTTCTGTGAACCAGGGGTTGGGAGGGCGTGACTCATTTTGAATCTATAGTAAAAGCCAAACACACACCCAAATAACCAGTATGGTGCATCTAACTATGAAAAGCTACCACCAAGGTGTCCAGGAGGGAGGTACCCAGGCCTCCATGAGAGTACTAGGAGCAAAGCGAGCAAACAGGTACACAGTGAGCTGTATCACCAGGGGCAGAGCCACAGAACCTTGCACAGTGGCAGGCGTGGAGTAGGCTCAACAAACGTGTGTCAAATTAATCTACATGAGAGATTTGGGACAACAAAGATGACTCCAAGTTTTTCAACCTGTATTAAGGAAACTGGTAGTGCCAGTATCCAAAATACAGCACACAGGTCTAAAAGGAAAGGCAAGCTTTTATTTGGATCTACTGGTAATACGGAGCCCAGAATTTAGAGGCTAGAACGGACAAGAAGAAGGGCAGAGGAGCAAAGCATAAAGGATGTTATGCGTGATGCCAGTGGCTACATAAGACTGCAAGAGGGGGTGGGTGGGGTGGAAATGCAGAGGGCAGAAGAGGATCCAATGAAAAGGGCAGACGAGGAAGAGGAAAAGAACCAGAAAAGGTCTCAAGGAGGAAGCCGTCGACCTTCAGTGCTGGAGAGGGTAAGGAATGAGGCCCATGAGGACACCTGGAGGAGGTGGCCCATAAATTAGAGGAGGTGCAAGGGGCAAAGGTATGGACTGCAGCCCAGTGGTTTAAAACATAAGGGCCTTAAGCTGAGGCAGTGAGAAGCCTAGCTCTGCCAAAAACTGGGAAGGTGGGCAGACTCCTCGACCTCCATGACCCTCGTTTTCCTCACTTGTGTGTGACATGGGCTGCCACTTCCTATCATGGTATCTGACATTCTCCTGCCCTCAAAATAAAATCCAAACTCCTACTAGACCTACTTCTCAGAACTCATATTGTGATCTCCGCACCTAAACACACCCACCTGCCTCCCACCCCGAGGGCCACAGGCTCCCTTTGCGTTCTCTCTGCCCAACTCAAATGTCTGCATGGCTAGATCCTTCTTACTCGGCTCACACAGAGAGGGCTTTCCTGACCACAACACTGCATGTCATTCCCACCTATCCTGTGGTCGGCTCAACCCAGGAACGAAGGTCCATGGCAGCAGACACCCTAGGTTTGCCTGCTTTGCTCACTGCTCTCTCCAGTGTGGAGTTATGAAGAAATGCGCACATGCTGCTTTCACGACCCCCGGTACATGTAACCCATCTTCTGTACCAATTCCAGGGGCCAGTAATTGGCAGGTGTCTAGTAGTGGTGGGCCCCCTCAAACCTCGCACTTATTTGCAGATTACCGGAGGCACTTGGCTGGCCGAGACTCACGGTCAAAGAAGGGGAAATGATTGCTTAGTAAGCCCGGAGCCCCGGCATAGATACCAAGGTCGCAGAACGAAGGTCCTAGAACTTCTTGTTTACTTCCTCAGCTCCTTCCCTAAGTCCATGATGTTAAAGCTGAACGCCCCGCACAACGGGGCGTGAGGCCCTAGCCATGACTACAGTGGCTGCTGGGGGGCCACGCGCCCTTCCCAGGCCGCTGGGCAGAGCCCACTGGCGAGCCACCGCCATCCCTAGGTTCAAGGATTGGCCGCTTCGCCCTCCTCACCTCCCCCGTGTGCTTGCACAGGTGCGCGTCAAGCTTCCAGGCCTTGCTGTAATTGGCGCTGCAGTCAGGGAAGGAGCAGATAAACCTCCTGGGAAGCGCGGGGCACGGCGGGGTCGGCGCAGAGCTCTCGCCGGCTGCGATGAACGCTTCAGCGATGGTCAGGGACGACACCGACTCCGCGACCACGGCCGGCGGATCCAGGGCGCTGGCGCCTCCACGCCCCGGGCCAGGCGCGCTGCCATGTGGGGAGACACGTCCCGGGAACCGGCGCGCCCGGCCAACTGCTCCAGGCGGAACCTTTGCGAGACGCCGGCACACTTCCGGGAGCGCGCGGGGGCACCAGGCCCCGCCCCGCGCCGGCGCCGCGGCTGCGCTTGCTCCGGGACATCGCGCATGCGCCAGGAAGGGCCGCCGTCGCCCCCAGCGCCCCGCCCGCCCTGGATAAGAGGCGGGGCTTCTGCGTCCTTTGCAAAAGGCTATTGCGTTTCACAGGCAACTCAAATCTCAAGGCACTGCTTAAATGGGACTTGTTTCCCGTCCTCCAGTACACTCTGGAAAGCACTAGTCTTACATAATTTGTTAGCCTGTTGCCACATTGCTAATGTGTCCTCTTTGTGGATTCGTTTCCTTGCATGCTCTACATGCTTCCTCTGCAAGCCCCAGCTCAGAGGTTCCTAAGCTCAGATTCACGTGGAGAGTATTACAAAATTCCGAACCTCTAAAAGAATAAATACAGATGTCTCCCCATCCTACCCTTCCCCAGCCCCGCAAACTGACCAGGTGGTTGGAAAAAAAATAAAGGAAAAATTTGGGAACACTGCCCTGGAGTCTTGATGACCTGCTTGAAACAAATCTCCAGGTGACTCAGTGCATATTAAAACCTGAGAAGCCCTGTTGAGACGCCCGAATGAATATAAGTATCTTAGTTTATGAGGACCACGTGCCTAAAAAACGTCCTTGGGTACAGGTAACTGGCAGGATGATTTGTGGGATGATCGCCAGATCCGTATTTTTCACATCCTGCATTATTCCAAATCATTAAATCCTTGTCGGAATCCGATGAACAGGTCCCTGCACAGCCGTGCAGTTCTGGAAACAAGCCAGGGCTTAACATCAGAGCTTATGAACCGAGTATTCCAGTTCATGAACACTCCTTTGCCTCAGTCTCCTCATCTTGAAAGTGGGAAAGGTAATAACGCCTGTCTCGTCCTCCGTCCGAAGACAACGGGGCTGTGAGAGAGTGTCTATGTCGTGGGTCCACCTGTTGCTTTCTTTATTTGCCACTCCAGCCCCCGTCCATGGATGAGAGAATTCTACACACACCCCTCCCACAACTCCGGAAGTCAAAAATGGTTGCCGTTGCGCGAGTTCTGGTTTTCTCCTCCCTATGCCTCATGCGCAGGGCCAGGGTGCACGGTAAATCTCTGAGATCCTCCTTTCTTTTGGCCTTTCTTGGCCACTGACCCCATGCAGCATAGCCACACTCATGGCTTCCCCCTGCCTTCCTGACTTGTCCTGTCTCTGGACAATCGTTCTTCCACCTTTTTAGCTTGGTTCTTAGCCCTGTGCGCTGAGGTGTTATATAGCAGGCGAGCGCTGGCTTTCAGCGTCAATCCCTGACATTGAATTCCGACTCTAAATTTAGTAACTGTAGGATTTTGGATAAGGGTTCTTTGAGTTTCTTTTCTTATCTCTGAACTGAGACTGTTAATACCCACCAGTTAGAGCCATTTTAAAAATTAAATGAGATTCTATTAACCAATAGTTGTATTTATTAGGTGCTATCCCCTGTGCTAGACACATTTACCACCAACCTACAGCTCTTCCAACAACTCTCCACGTAAAGCAGCTAATAGGATCCAGGTCATTCTGTATACTCAACAACTGTTGGTCTTTTTTCTTTGTTCTTTCTCACCGTGTGATCCACAGCTCCACCTCCTTTCTCTCTGCAGTTTACTTCCCAATGTGTTTTTCTTTTTTTTTTTTTTCTTTTTAGACAAAGTCTTGCTCTGTTGTCCAGGTTGAAGTGCAGTAGTGGAATTTCGGCAATCTCAGCTCACTGCAAGCTCTGCATCCCGGGCTCAAATTATTCTCCTGCCTCAGCCTCCTGAGTAACTGGGACTACGGGAGCACACCACCACACCTGGATAATTTTTGTATTTTTAGTAGAGACGGGGTTTTACCATGTTGGCCAAGCTGGTCTCGAACTCCTGACCTCAAGGGATCCATCCGCCTTGGCCTCCCAAAGGGTTGGAATTACAGGCATGAGCCACCGTGCCTGGCACCCAATGTGGTTTTCTAATTTTTCTAATATCCCACATTTCTAGATGACAACTGGGGTTTGTGTTTTTTTGTTTTTTTCTTTTTTCTTTGTTTTACTTGAATGTCAGGCAGTCACCTTAAACTCAACATTCTTTGTAAGTCAATCTCATTGCCTTTGTCTGGCTCTACCTCTTTTTGCCCTTTTTCTCTCTGTCAATGGTGGCATAATTCCGTCTCCAGTCATGAAAACTTACAACAGTGGTTCTCAACCCTGGCTGCACGTTAGCCACCTGGAAGCTTTTGAAAATGCTGATACCACCATACCACTGAAATGAATCTCTGATTCAGGGTTGGAAACCACTAACGGTATCACCTGTCTCATCTGCACTTCCCTAGCTGGCTTTCGCACCTGTCCTATCCATTTTCCTTGGCTAGAAAGCTAGGCTTTTCTTTGCCCGAAGCTATTTGGGCCTGGGGAAGAGCTTGAACTCCAATTGGGCTGAAGGTTCTCTTTCAGGGGTCATTAGCCATGGGGAGTTAACGGAATAGATTACATAAGGTCTGAACTGCTTGGGTGGAGTCTACATTATGAGAGAGTAGAATGCCCTGGGTCCACCTGTAACAGCCTGTCAACAGATTTTCCTGCCTTTACACTCTCCTACCTTTTAGTCTCTCTTGCATATAGCTGCCCTGTCATCTCCCTAAAACACCTGAGCCAATAGCTCTAGGGTAGTTTCGTTATAGGTTTAAATTTAGAAGACTAGTATTTGCAAAGCATTTTTATTCCTGCTAGCAATTATTCCTACAAATCAGATAACAGTGCTCAGGCGGGACACAGAAGCCCCAGGTGCACGCCGCCTCCAGGCCCCTTCCTACCTGAGGCTCAATTCCAGGCCCAAATCAAGTTCTGCCTCCTCTAGATAAGCCTCCCCTGGTGACTGCAACCCTCACTCGCCTTCTCTTCCTTTGAAGTTTTGTGACCCTTTCTTTCTATAAAAATCCTCAAATGTGTTGGGCTATTTTTAACTATTCAGGCACATAATTTCTTATTTCCCTGATCTTGATTTAACCTCTATAAGGCTAGGGACTGGAAGATACTCTTTTCGAGTCCTCAGTAGCAAGATGACATGCATACAGGAAGGGCTAACCTTATTATTTGTTAGTTGAATGAACAACTATGAACTCATTGTGCGAAGCCTTAAAGATTTTACATGAATGTCTTCAGCAAGTAATCTTTTGTGTGCAGGGAACATAATTCCATTCAAACTAATCTAATGAAAAGGGAGTTATGCCGGGCGCGGTGGCTCAAGCCTGTAATCCCAGCACTTTGGGAGGCCGAGACGGGCGGATCACGAGGTCAGGAGATCGAGATCATCCTGGATAACATGGTGAAACCCCGTCTCTACTAAAAATACAAAAAACTAGCCGGGCGAGGTGGCGGGCGCCTGTAGTCCCAGCTACTTGAGAGGCTGAGGCATGAGAATGGCATAAACCCGGGAGGCAGAGCTTGCAGTGAGCTGAGATCCGGCCACAGCACTCCAGTCCGGGCAACAGAGCAAGACTCCGTCTCAAAACAAAAAAAAAAAAAAAAAGAAAAGGGAGTTATTCTAAGGATACAAGGGAATCTCATGGGACCAACTGCAGAAAGGCCTCAGGGTGGGAGAGTTGTCTGCAAACGCTTTGGGTCTCAGTCTGTCGTCATTGGAATCTGCTGTCCTCCTTAGTGTCGCTCCCCCTTTGCTCTCCCGGCATCTCTTAGACTGCTGCATTCATGTCCTGTGTGCACATACGTGTGTGTTGCTCAGCTCTCCCTTCCCTGACCTTCCCTTTCCTGCCTCCTGCCCACCCACCCTCCCAGGTTTCAAGTCCTCACAGGCCCAGGCCTCTCCTCACCTCTGCCTGTCTCTCCACTCTTTTCTGTGCAGATCAGCTTCATCCATAAGGCTGCGTTTCTGCCTCTGTGAGTGTAGTTTTCCGAGGGCTTTGACTCCACCCAAACAGCCCAGACCTTATGTAATCTATGCCCTTAACTCCCCATGGCTAATGACCCCCGAAAGAGAACCTTTGGCCCGACTGGGGTTCAACCTCTTCCCCAGGCCCAGAGCTTCGGTCTGGAGGTGATAAAACTGTGGATCATGAAGGTCACCCTCAAAGGTGAAGTTAAACAGAACTATGGTGTGCCTGCCCAAGCGAGTAAATGTCATGTACTAGCCGCCCTTTACCATGTGGCTTTGTTTTGCCCATAAAGGGGGCTGGAGATACTTTCTCCCCATTGTCTATAAATCCATCCACATGACATGCTTCAGTTCTGTAAGTTGGAACTGACAGTGTGCAGGTTCCAAGCCTAGGCCTCAAGAGACCTCACGTATTGCTCCCTGTGCTCTGCCATTGCCACAAGGACCACATTTCTGCATTAGTCTGTCTCAGGAAGAAGAGAGATGTGAGGGGCAAAGCCGAGCCATCCCAGCTGAGCCTGGCCTCCCATCAGCTGACCTATCAGCCAATCCACAGATCTGTGACCATAAATGACTATAAGCCAATAGCTCTAGGGTAGTTTTGTTATGCAGCAATTTTGTGGCAATAGCTAGCTGATACACCCTCTTTGCTGGTGCTTCCCCTCAGCCAATACACATGCTCAGGTCTCTTTGTCTTAGCCTATTTTTGATATAAAGGAATACCTGAGGCTGGGTAGTTTATTTAAAAAAAAAAAAGAGGTTTATTTGACTGATGATTCTGCAGGCTGTACAAGAAGCATGGTGCCAGCATCTGCTTCTATTGATGGCCTCAGGAAGCCTCCACTCATAGTGGGAGAGAAGGGGAGCTGACATCACATGGTAAAAGGAAGGGAGCAAGAGAGAGAAGAGGAGATGCCAGGCTCTCTTAAGCCAGCTCTTGCATGAACTGACAGAGCAAGAACTCTGAACTTGCTTCTGAATTCACAGCCTACCTCGGGATGGCACCAAGCCATTCATGAGGAATCTGTCCCCACTAACCAAACACTTCCCGTGAGGCCCTACCTTTAACAATTTGATCCCTATGAATTTGAATTTGGGGGTCAAATTTCAACCTGAGATTTGGAGGGGAGAAATATTCAAACTACATTACTCTCTCTTCTCATAATCAGACAACTCCCTTTTATGCCTCTCAGTCATTGCTGGATCTCACTCCTTCCCTTCATGGCAAATTTTCTGAAAAGATTAGTCCATGATCTTCTTCTTGTTTGCCTGCTCACACTTTCATCATCATCACAGAAATTTTAAGCATATACAAAAATAGAGTAGTACAAAGAACCCCTTTGGACCTATTATCCAGTTTCAACAGCCAATTTTTTGCCATTCTTGTTTCATCTAACTGCCTCCAGGCCCAATCTACGACTCACAGACCTCAACATATTCAAACCTGCTCTCCCCGCTGACCTCAGGGTTTCCCTGTCTCCATGAGCAGTGCCACCATCCACCCAGCCGAATGAACCCACGGCTCCTTCCCTTCTCTCACCCTTGCATTTATGAAATGATCTGTCACTGTTGATTTTATGTCCCCATCTTCAGTTACACCCAGGGGAGGCTCTGATCCTCTAGTTCCCATCGTCAGCTGTGATTCCATCAGAAAAGGAGTGTTCAGAGAGCAAACCAGCCACCCCCCAGTCATGTGGAAAGAGTCCTGCTCAGGGGCCATTCTCCCCCAAACGGTTCCACATCTCCCCAGTTCTCCCATTAGTCTGCCAAGCCTGGGCCTTCTTTCTATACTATCTGAGTGAGTGTGATTTTATCATGGGCATAGCATGTGGAAATCCACGTTAGCCTCCCCCCTTGCCACTATCCAACTTATGAACGAATTTGCATCAAATAGAAAGCCAAGATCCCTTCCAGCTCTGACATTCTGATTCTTTGATAGGAAATACGGAGATGGTGAGACTTTTTTGAGCTAGAGCTTGGCAAGATAAATGTGATACTTCCAGCTCTAACGTTCTATGATTCTATGATAAGAAAGAGGGAGGTAGTGATAACTTTTTGTATCAGGGCTTGACAGGATAAATATGGTACTAAAGCAAATAAGGATGTAGAATAGGATTAGGAGAGAGTCATAGAGTAGGAAGGCACACTACTCTCCTGACAGTATCATCATCACCAGAGTAGGAGGTCTGGACTCCAGGGCGTGACCATGGAACCAAAGAGAAGGGGGCAGGTAGAAGAAATTTGAGTGTTTAGGTTAAATGGCAATTGAGCAATGGTGGTGGTTGGAGGCACGGGCTTTGGAGGTTGGTAGACCTGACTGAATCCTGGCTCTGGCATTTACTATTTGACCTTGAACCAGATATTTAATCCCTCTGGAGTTCAGGTTTTCTGTACAAATAGATAATATTTATGCCACATTGTGGTCGTGAGAATTATATGAGATAATTCATGCGAGGTGTTTAACACAGAGCCCAGCACATAGTAAGCAATAAAATAATAGTAGTCTTTTTTTGTTTTTTTTGCAATTAGATTACAGAAGGTTGAGACTTGCATCTCGCTAGCAGGCTCTCCTCCTTGCCTCCTTGACCTTCTTGGCATCCACACTTTGCTTTAACCAGCTACCCTGTTGGAGACATCTACAAGGAAAATAATTGCTGGTGGCCTCTGAGCAACAGCCCCCCAGGAACAGAGGCCCTCAGTCAGGAGCCCAGAAGGAACTGGATTCTGCCAGTGATCGTGCAAGCTTAAAATTGTCTTCTGCTGCAGTCACACCTTCAGGTGAGACCCTAACCTGGCTGATTTCTTCATTGCATCCTGGGAGAGGCCCTGAAAGAGAATTCATTTAAGCCATACCTTGATTCTGGGCCCACAGAGACTGTGAGATAATAAATGTGTGTTTGGTTTGAGCCTCTGCGTTTTAGGGTAACTTGTTATGCTGCATAACTGATACACAGAGTCCAGGCTTTTCATGCCACAAAATGACTCTAGGCTTGGTGGTTCTGAACTCACATGGAGGAGGGAGCATTTGAACAAAGGGGGTTCTGGCAGGGCGTGGGGCTCTGACACAAAATCCAGCCATTTTACAAAATGTCTTCCTAACCATAAATCAGATACAGTAAGTCCTCACTTAATAATGTCAGTAGGGGCCAGGCACAGTGGCTCATACCTGTAATCCCAGCACTTTGGGAGGCTGAGGTGGGCAGCTCACTTGAGGTCAGGAGTTCAAGACCAGTCTGGCCAACATGACAAAATCCCGTCTCTACTAAAAATACAAAAATTAGCTGGGCGTGGTGGCGGGCACATGTAATCCCAGCTACTCAGGAAGCTGAGGCAGAAGAATCGCTTGAACCTGGGAGGCAGAGGTTGCAGTGAGCCGAGATCATGCCACTGCACTCCAGCCTGGGCAACAGAGCGGAATTCTGTCTCTAAATAAATAAATAAATAAAATAATGTCAGTAGGTTCTTGGCAACTGCAACTCTTAAAGTAAATGACTTTGAATGAAAACATTTTATTTTTGCCATCAACATTATAGAAATGGCCTTCTCCAAGGACCAAATGGATGTCATTTCACTTTTAAGTTGTGGTTTTCAAAAACCCATCGACAACATTAAGTGAGGACTTACTGTACACAGTGTGACAAGAATGAGTGTAGTTATGATGATAACTGCACAAACTGTCTCAAATGTGGACTGTCCTGGAAAATTCTTCAATGGGTAGTCCCTTGTATGCCAATTTTCCTGTTATCTCCAACGTTATCTCCTCTCAGATGGATGCAGCATAGCCAAGGTGGTTAGTGAGAGCCACTGTCCATGCAGGTCAGGCAAGGAACCAGGACATCACCACAGAAATACACCTTTAACTAAAGAAGCAGACCACATGCTCTGTTTCTCCTCTTATCAGCCACATAGCATGGTAGAAAGACCTTCAGATTGGATCCTAATTGCCATTCATGACTTGAGTCTGACTTTAGGCAACTCTACCCAGCCTGCATAACCTCTTCTAAAGAATGGAGGAGACCCTGCCTGCCTCACTCACAGGGGTGTTAGAAGCATCCCATGAGGTCTTGGCAAGTTAACCTCTCTCTGCCTCATCAGTCAATGATAGTGGTACCTACCTCCCAGTTTGTAAGGATTCAACAAGAAAATACATGTAAAGCACATAGCAAGACACAGCAGAGAGGAATTGCTCAGGAAATGTTAGCTCTTCGCATTGTTATCATTATGATCTGCCTGAACACCTGTGTCAGTGACAAAGTGCCCACCCATCTGACAATAGTGTCTGACCATAGGTTCTCAAATATTGGCCCAGACAGAAAGTGAATGAGTGGGTGAGCACCATTATGTTGGCAAGGTGAGCTGGAAGACAAGGGATTTAAAAAGAGCTCTCCACTTTGCCTCTGGATTGAACAAGAAAGATTCTCACTTCTAGGCCACTTTCCTGCTATATCTCAGTCTCTGAGGAAGCGTCAAGGAGTCACTGACTGTCTAATCGCCCAGTTAGGACAGGTCCCCCAGGTTGTCACCTGTGCCTTTGTCCTGGCTCCCAGCTGAACTCATCAGCTGATTTCTCATCCTCTCTCAGGGTCAGCTTTTTGAATGCTCCCCACCACTTCCCTTGGATGTTTGCTTATCTGGAATCATCCAGCGGGTGGTGTTTAGACACAGTACCATCTTGCCTTCTCGACGATGGGCTCATCTGCGATTCCGGCCCGGCTTCTCTAATTAGCCCTCCTCTCACTTGGTTGGAGCATCACGTTTTCCTGCAGCTGTAATTGACCCTGCAGGGTACCGCCACAGGCTTGGGCTTAATCACTGCCATCCACTTCAAATCCATTTCAGGCTGTGGTGGCCAGATTCCATCTAGTAAGCGAGGCCTAATTGCTCTCTGATTACCCACAGGGTCAGGTGCTTGAATGTGCACAGTTCCATCCACAGCACATGCAAGATCCTTGTGTTCGCTAATTTCCTCTGATAGCTTTTTACTCTGAGCCACCAGAGATGCCCCTGGCAGAGGTGAGCAGTCACCATTAGGGAGCCTTCACCCCATTTCTGGATGGCTCCTTGGCTTCCTTTAGGGGTAGAATCCATCCATCTCCCCTCACCTCCTGAAGAGGACGGGGAAGCCAGGCTCTCAGCCCAGACTACCAGGTGCCTGGTGGCCTCCAGCCCCTGCAGGGGGAGACTTAAAACTTGAGGCAAGTTCTCTCCTGCTTGGAACTTGCAAACTAATGGGTTTGTTCATATTTGCTCAAAAAAGTTCGTGTTGAGGTGATTCCAGCCTCTATGTTGACCTCAACAGGAATGTAAGACAAAAGAGATGAGGAGAGTACAGGCTGCTCCAGTCCTTTCTTGCTTGTCGCTGGGGCCAGCTTCAGAGATAGGAACCATCTCTCTTGCGGTGGAGGGCTGGACTGAGAAGGGATACAAGAGGAGGGGTTTCTGTTCTCCTTGGGACATCTGGGGTCCTGTCTGAGCACTTGCAGGATGTATCCTGGAAAACCACTATTCTACTTGACGTGATGATCCAAGCTTGCCCCAGAATCTCAATAGGACTTCTATAAATACTCTCTTACCCATGGAGAAGAGAAAACAGCTGGTCTCAAATGTTCCTTCTTCTAAAAATAGGGATTAGAGCAGATGTAGGCACAGTTGTTAATTCTCCTGACTGTGCGCTGCCCCGCCCCGTCCAGAGGGAGGGAAGGATGGAAAAAGGGAACATGCCCTCATCTGCTTGCTGCTGGAATGGGATGGGATGATGTGTTTCTATTCAGCGTTTCTCCTTCGCAGGCCTTTTGTCATTCTTTTCCCCAGTGGAGATAGGGTTAAAGACACTGAATTATGTGGGCATTTCCTTTAGCAAATGTAGAAAAAAAATACAGCACACCAAAAACTCTTCCTTTGTCACCCTTACACCCTTACACACCCTTACACACCCGTACCACTATCTCACTACAACTGGAGGACCATCCCAGAGCTGCCTCCCCAGAATATACACACACAAGCAAAACATATGTCATGCAGTTTCATGGACTTCGGACCCCAGGTTCAGAATTCCTGCTCCTGAGGTGAGTAGAAAAGGATCTTTCACCCTTCCTTTCCTTTCCTCTCCTTTCTCCTCTCCCTTCTCCCCTCTTTCAAGACAGGCTCTGGTACAGTCGTGATCATGGCTCCCTGCAGCCTTGAACTCCCAGATTCAAAAGATCCTCCTGCCTCAGCCTCCCCAGTAGCTGGGACTACAGCTGCATGGTTGTCTTTTAAATATTTTTGTGGAGATGGGGTCACATTATGTTCCTCAGGATGACCTCAAACTCCTGGGTTCAAATGATCCTCCCACCTCGGCCTCCCATAGTGCTGGGACTACAGGCATGAGCCATGGCACCCAGAAGAAAAAAAATTTTCGAAAGTAACTTAGGGCAGCTGAGATAGAATGGGGACAGCAACATGGTTTGAAATTTTAGATCTTGCCGGGGGCGGTGGCTCATGCCTATAATCCCAGCACTTTGGGAGGCCAAGGCGGGTAGATCATGAGGTCAGAAGTTTGAGACCAGCCTGACCAGCATGGTGAAACCCCGTCTCTACTAAAAATACAAAAAAAAAAAAAAAAAGAAAGAAAAAGAAAAAGAAAGAAATTAGCCTCGCATGGTGGCACATGCCTGTAGTCCCAGCTACTCAGGAGGCTGAGGCAGGAGAATTGCTTGAACCCGGCAGGCGGAGGCTGCAGTGAGCCGAGGTCGGCCACTGCCCTCCAGCCTGGGCGACAGAGTGAGATTCCATCTCAAAAAAAAAAAAAAAAAAATTAGATCTTTCAGTTAGTCTTCATTGTCACAGTTTAAGTCCTGGAGCTGTTGACTGTTTCCAGCTCAGTACCCTCCTCCAGCATCCCAAAGGTGGGTGGCCAGGATCCTCCGGAAGGCAGCCTGTCCTCCCATGGGATCGTTTGTGACAGGGAATCCTGTGTGTAAGCAGGTGGTTTTCTTACCCGTGACTTCACCTCCCTCAGCAACTGCCACAGAAAGACATTTGCTTATGGTAGCAGTGACAATGGAGTAAACCGGCACGTCAGGGCTTCAGGTTGGTTCTTTCAGTTTTGTTTTGTGTTTTTGAGATGGAGTCTCACTCTGTGGCTCAGGCTGGAGCGCAATGACACTATCTTGGCTCACTGCAACTTCTGCCTCCCAGGTTCAAATGATTCTCCTGCCTTAGCCTCCCGAGTAGCTGGGATTACAGGCGTGCACCACCACACCCAGCTAATTTTTTGTATTTTTAGTAGAGATGGGGTTTTGCCAGGTTGGCCAGGCTGGTCTCAAATTCCTGACCTCAGGTGATCTGCCCACCTCGGCCTCCCAAACTGGTGGGATTATGGGCGTGAGCCACCTTGCCCAGCTGTCTGTCAGATGTTTTTTGGGCATCTCCATGTGGCATGCTGTGCCAGCCCCAAGGTGATGCTCAGGGCATGTGCCACAGAACCTTCCAGCTCCTCGCTGTCTTGAGACAACTGGGGCCAGTGCCATATTAGTGGTAAAAAGTATTTAAAACATTAGAGTGTGAGGTCACTCATTTATAGCAGGATTGGTAAAGAGAGATTTCCTGTGAGCTTTGTTCATATCACATACAACCTTTTAATTAAGCTTCCATTTAGTTTATTTTGCTTAATAAATCAAAGCATGTAAAACTGAGAGAAATTTAGGTTATAGTCCTCTGGAGAAAATTAAAGGGCCAGTTTTTCTCTTTCAAAGTTATTTTGAGCAACAAGGAGTTTTTTGTTGCTGTATTTGTAAAAAAAAAAAAATACTTTCTGAATATTATCATTGTTCTAAAATTGACTTTGCTGAAACACTACTGTTTTTATTGAATAAATTATACAGCAGTGGTAATAAACAGCAAGAATTAATCTCCAGAGTGTAGCCCACTCATAACATTAATGCCCACCTAGAAGTAAGTGGCTGTCTCCATGGAATGAATCTGGGGTTCAAGAAAGAACCCTACCCCATAATTGTTCCTCTCCTTCAAGCTTGAAGGCACACAAGGTGTTGGGTACCTGGAAAAGCAAAGCACATCTTCCTGGAAAGCTGCACATTAGCACCCACCAGCACAGATCTCTGGGACCCCCTGAGCTTGAACAAGTTGGGTTTATTGCCCGTCCCATGTGATGTACAAACCTGGAAAAGTCTGGCTGGGAGATGCAGATTGCAGCATATTGAACTATATTTTAGGACTCATAGGTATTTCGAGGTCACCACCCAAATCCTCTCAGATCCTCTTACATCTCAGAGGTATGTCGCCAGCCTTCTGGGAGCCCTGGGGTGCAGGAGCCTCTCCACCTGTGGCCCTTGGTGCCCTTGGCCCTCTCCATCTCAGTGCCTGGCCCTCCAGAGGTGCTGGAGGGAGTGACAAAGCCCAGCAGCCTTGCCTGGAGCTGGAGCAGGGTCTCAGTTTCTTGTTCTCCAGAAGCAACCATTCATTCTACATTTGTTTTAGCTTTTTTTCCCCCTATGTTCCTTCAGATCTCTGAATAACATTCCTATAGTGCTGCTTCCTGATTTTTCAGTTTTAGGCATTTCTATTGATTTTCCTCTATGGAATGTGACAGACAATTAAGTTCTCACCCTCCATCCCCACCCCCACCCTCAGCTCACCTCTTTCTCTCCATTTTCCTAACATGATTATGAAACAAGACTAGGGGCCAGGCTCCGTGGCTCATGCCTGTAATCCTAGCACTTTGGGAGGCAGAGGCAGGTGGATCATAAGGTCAGAAAATCAATACCATCCTGGTAAACATGGTGAAACCCCGTCTCTACTACAAATACAAAAATTACAGGTGGCTCACGCCTATAATCCCAGCTACTCAGGAGGCTGAGGCAGGAGAATCACTTGAACCCGGGAGGCAGAGGTTGCAGTGAGCAGAGATCGCGCCATTGCACTCCAGCCTGGACAGCAGAGAGAGACTCCATCTCAAAAGAAAACAAAACAAAGCAATACTAGGTTACTCTTATATAGAACTTACTACATTCCAGGCATTGTTCTAGGCATTTTACATGTGTTAATTCACTCAATACTCCCCCAAGCCCTAGATAATAAGTTCTGTGATGATCCCCGTTTTACAGATAAGGAAACTGGGTCACCGAGTGATTAAGCGAATGGCCCAGTCACACAGCTAGCAGGGGGTGGATACAGATTTGAATATAAACAGTATGGTTTCAGAGTCTGTGCTCTCAATTACCACATCATATGCTGGGATTATGCCATAATTTTAGTGAGACCAGTCTTCAGTATTTATACTAATATGATTACATCAGTGCTATGTAGGTGGTAAACTGTGTTTTCTCTTTCTTTCTTGCAAAACGTTTTATTTTACCCAGAGTTTAAAATTATTTTTTTGTTTGTTTATTCATCTGTTCTTCTGTGTCTTATAAATTTATCACAAATTCAACTTATCTGAATCACAGCTCAATATTGCATCAGGTATTTGACCAATTTTACCTTTGGGGGAAATTTCTCCTGGAGCACTTCTCAGACTCCTGACCTCAAGGGATCGGCCTGTCTCAGCCTCTCAAAGTGCTTGGATTACAGGCATGAGTCACCATGCCGGAGCACTTCTGACCTATTCCCATGTGGACTGGGAGCTCCCAGAACCTGCTACAGAGCCCTCATCCTGGGATCCCCTATCCTCATTTTCCTTGGGCTTCCCTTTGCCCATCTCCTATTTCTTGGATCCCAAGTCTTTGTCTTTCCTGGTTTACTATTTTGTCTTGATGGAATGCTCTGTAGCTTCCTGGGGATGAGAGGAGTCAACACAGGAAGGAAAATTTGGGAAACCTTGTATATCTAAAAATATCTTTTGGTAAGGTACAGTGGCTCATGCCTATAATCCCTGTACTTTAGGAGGCCGAGGTGGGCAGTTCGCTTGAGCCCAGGAGTTTGGGACCAGCCTAGGCAACATGGCAAAACGCCTCTCTACAAAAAAAAACAAAAAAATTACCTGGGTGTGGTGGCACCCACCTGTAGTTCCAGCTACTTGGGAGGCTGAGGAGGGAGGATCGCCTGAGCCTGGGAGGTCAAGGCTGTAGTGAGCCATGATCACACCACTGCACTCCAGCCTGGTGATGGAGATCTTGTCTCAAAAATAAATAAATAAATAAATAAATAAATAAACAAACAAACAAACAAATAAATATAAAAATGTATTTTGTCTGCTTAGCCTCATAATTCATTGATTGCTTGACTGACTATAGAATTCTAAGTTTGAAATATCTTTTCCTCAGGATTTTGAAGGCATTGCTTCATTGCCACCTAGCTTCCAGCATTCTGCTGGAAAGTCTGAAAACAAAATATATTTTGACTCCTGATCATTTATATATGCCTCTGCTGGCTCTGTTTTTCCTCGACCACTCTAGAAATGTTCAGGATCTTCTCCTTCTACTTAGTGTTCTGAAATTTCACAATGATGTGCAATGATATGTCTTGGTGTGGTCTATTTCATCCATTGAGCTGAGTACAAAGTAGGTTCTCATGATCTAGAAATCTATATCTGTAGTTTAAGATATATTCTTGAATTACTTCTTGGATGATGCTCTCTAATCCTCTAGTGTTCTCATCTTTTCATTAGAAAATGTTTCACTTCTTTTTCTTTTTTCTTTTTTTGCTCTATTTTCTGGGAGATTTCTCCAGCTTCATTTTCTAACCCTTTTATTAAGTTTTTAAAATATTGTATAATATTCTATCATATTTTTATGTTTTAAAATTTCTGCTATGTTTTCAATTAAAAATGTTTAAGTTTAATCTCTGCTTGTTACTTTTTCATAGCATCCTGTTCCTGTTTCATGCATGTGCTATCTTCTCATCTATTTGAGGGTATTAATAGTAGTGATTTTGAAATTTGAAACTCCCAAATGATCTGTTTCCTCCACTTTGCATTCTTCTCTTCATATTGGTCCCTGTCTTACATCAGATAATTCTTCAGCTATTTGGTGATCTTCTGGAACTCAGAACACACCACCCCAAAATACATAGGGGATTAGAAGATACCACCCCCAAAATATACTACTTTGGCATGTTTTGAACTGATTATTCTGAGAAACTGCAGACACAGGAGTAGTTCTGAAAAGCTGTCCTTCTGTAAATGGAAGTAACATCTAGAAAGAAAATCTGGTAGAAGTATCTGTATCAGGCCTGATGTGGTGGTACACACTTATAGTCCCAACTACTCAGGAGGCTGAGGTGGGAGGATCATTTGAGCCCAAGAGGTTGAGGCTGCAGTAAGCTATGATCACGTCACAGCACTCCAGCCTGAGTGACAGAGCAAGAACCTGTCTCAGATAAACAAACGAACAAAAACTTCTCTCTCTTATAATGTCATAACTTCCTTTAAAAATGAAAACAAAAAAGTACCTGTATCAGGAAGACAGACGCTCCAGACAACTTTTATTACCTGAAAGACCTTTTATCTGCACGAGACAACTTTGTTCACCATGCATTTCCATCCCTCTTCCTCCCATACCTTGTTGCCATCTCCTGCTAGAAGCCCCGAGGCCCTATTTCTTTCTGTAGCTCAGGATGGGATATAAGCTTCGGTCGTCTGGCCCTCCGTCAGGTCTCATATATTATGGGACTGCTGTGCATATACACATAATTAAACATGGTTTTTGTCCTGATAATCTGTCTTATGTCCATTTAATTATTTGTAGCCCAGCCAAAGGGTGGAGGGAAGCCCTTTTCCCTCCCCTACAGATCCCTGGCTGCTTTCTCATATTTGATTAAAAACTGATTGAAGGCCGGGCGCAGTGGCTCACGCCTGTAATCCCAGCACTTTGGGAGGCTGAGGCGGGCGGATCACGAGGTCAGGAGATCGAGACCATCCTGGCTAACACGGTGAAACCCCGTCTCTACTAAAAATACAAAAAATTAGCCAGGCGCAGTGGCAGGCACCTGTAGTCCCAGCTACTCAGAGGCTGAGGCAGGAGAATGGCGTGAACCTGGGAGGCAGAGCTTGCAGTGAGCCCAGATCGCACCACTGTACTCCAGCCTGGGCGACAAAGCGAGACTCCGTCTCAAAAAAAAAAAAAAAAAAAAAAAAACGCGGATTGAAGCCCTGGACTCATGAGTGATGACCAAGAGCCGGGCCATTTCATTGGGAGCCCTGGTGTCTGTAGGGCTTTCCTCTTGGGGTGGTCACAGCCCTCAAGTCCCTGCACATTGCGTTCTTCTGGCTGCTCATTGCGGGGAAAGAGAGTAGGGGTTGCCCAGTTCATTATATAAACTTTTCCTTAGTTTCTGTACGCTCAACTGCACCATTCCCATCAATCCAGAGAGACGGTGCTTTTACATCTTCCTTGGGTGTAACTATCTCCAGGCGTCTTCTGGAAAGAGAAAGGGGAAAGTGCCCACAATGAGGAGTGAGTGCATGTGTCTGTGTGTTGTTGCATGTTGTAAGACCTAGAAAGTCCTGTGCTGCATGATGTCTGACAGCCGCACAGGGCGCCAAAGGCCTGACTATGAGTTTCCGCGTTCTGGTCAGATACGCTCCTCCAAGCAACAAATCTCCCCCACCGGGCCAGTTCCCCTCTCAGCCATACCGGCGGCACTCCACCTGATCCTCCACCTAACGGGCTTCACCTGCTTGCCAGTCTGTGGAATTATTCAACCAAACCAATCACATCCTCCTGTGGAAACCAGGGAGCACCTCACGCTCCTGTTACTACAAAGCCTCCTCCCACAGCCCCTACTGGTTCATTTCAGTGCAGCTGCTGTGTGGCCCTGCACGGTGTGTGGCGTCCTCCTCCCCTGGCTGTGAGTGTGTGTGACTGATGAACTGTTGTCATCTCATCAGCCCAGTGCTGGGTGTCATGTGTTCAGCCATCTTATACTGTTAAGGGCAGAAGATCACCCCTCACTAACATGGTAAATAAGAGAGAATCGGTACAGAGTGTGTGTCTCTGTGCGTATGTACGCATGCGTGCATGTGTGTGCAGTGTGCTTAGGGGTCTAACTACTTCTTAAACAGAGCATCAGTCAGTTTTCTATTTCTACCACCTCCCCTCTTCTAGGGAAAAGATGATCAATGCTGGAGTCAGACTGCCTGAAATTGGATTCTAGTTCTGTCCCGCTTCCTGACGATGTGGTCTTGGCAAGTTATTAAACTTTTCAATACCTCAGTTTCCTCATCTGGGAAATGAGGATAATAACAGTGCAGGATTATTGTGATGAGTCCATGACACCACATGCAAAGGGCTCGCTTTGGGCTCCTTATTAAAGATGTTGGATGGAATATGAGCGTTTACTTCTGCTTCCTCTGAACCCTCAAATAAGTAATGGTGAGGTCCTTTCTCAAAAAAGCATATTACCCCAGAAAGACAAATGAACCGAGACAAGAGACTGCAGCAACAACATTTTTGGATGCTGGAAAGCAAAAGTTGGATGCTAACTGATTGAGCAGAGGCCAGAAGCCATGGAGAGAATTGAATAAGTTAACATAGGCTAAGCACTACAAAGAGTCAAGTGCAGTAAAACTATTGTGGAAAGCTTTAGGCTGATAGAAAAAGAAAATACTTTGAAGAGGCTAAGTCCACAGACTTCCTGAGAAAAGGTCTGACAGCAATTGGTACTGCCTGGGAATGGTAGGTGAAGAAATGTGAATAAGGCTGACTTATTCTCGACTGGAAGTAAGTTTTGAACTACACAGGGTTGGGGAGTATGCAAGGGAATTATCTTAATATAAACAGGCAAAGGAAATAATTTGTGTATTAAAATTATATAAAGCTTGACCACCCTTCCATGCAGGGATTGAATTTCTGGCGGTGCACCCTGAAATGGAGGTAGCTACGACCTGGAATCGACACTGACTCCCACAGGTACTGCAGCCTCTGCCGGCACACCCCAAATTTCTAAGCACAATTTCAGGCACCGCTCTAAGCACTGGGAAGACAGTGATGGACAAAATAGGCAAAGTCCCTGCCAACACAGAAGGATCCAGATGCTGGGTTTTTTTTTGTTGTTGTTGTTGGTTTTGTTTTATTTTGTTTGAGAGACAGGGTCTCACTCTGCCGCCTGGCTGGAGTGCAGTGGTGCGATCTCGGCTCACTGCAACCTCCGCCTCCTGGATTCAAGTGATTCTCCTGCCTCAGCCTCCCGAGTAGCTGGGATTACAGATGCATGCCACCACGCCTGGCTAATTTTTTTATTTTTAGTAGAGACGGGATTTTGCCACATTGACCAGGCTGGTCTCAAACTCCCGACCTCAGGTGATCCACCTGCCTCCCAGAGTGCTGGGATTACAGGTGTGAACCACTGCAGCCACCCCAGATGTTGTTTTAAACTTCGATAGAGGAAAGTCAAAGGCACTGGGTGGTTGGGGAACAGAGTGGAAAGGAGAAGGTTTCTCTCAGCAAGGAAGGGAGGTTGAAGTTACTGGTTCAAACCAAATGTCCAGTTTCGACAACACCATTGTCCAGAGTGTGTGTGCTATTTCACAACCATGCATTTGTCCTGCCACCCATGTGGTTTCTGAGAAGAAACCACCACAGAGCCATCTTGTGGTGGAAAAAAGACACACAGGTTTCACCATGAACACTATTGGATTTTATATGGTATTAGCAGGTGTACATACATCTGCATGCTATTGTACCCCTGAATCCTCCCATATGGTCCAGCAGCATTTTAAAGTGGTCAGCAAATGTTTACAGCAATCTATACTTGTCCCACTAACACATTTACCACAGGTAATTAACTTAACTACCTGATAAAAATGTAATTGTCATGTTGTAATGCGAGCTATTGTCTGAGAAGACTTTGACTGACAGTTACTTACATTTGCTTCTTGGTTATCTTTATAGGCACATAATCAAATCCAAATTTGATCATTATTTTGTGATTTGATTAAAGTAAACAGTCAAATTGGGTAATCGTGGTCCAGAAAGATTCATCATTGGCTTCAATTATGTGGTTTGGATTTTTATATTGTTAGAACTTAAGAAATTAGTCTGATTGCTCTGTCATGCTGTCATGAGGTGTAGCCACACCCTGCACGTCAGGGAGAAACCCGATTCAGCAGAGATGATTTCGCGAGGCCGTGGAATATCAGTTTGTATAATTCAAGGACTCATGTTGCTTCTCCTGGAAGCATCCATGATCGCATCTGAGCCATTCAGCACATCGCAAACCGCAACAACACACACTGAGTTCAATGACACCATGGAGAGCATCCCCACCCAGCACAGGGGACGGAATTTCGGTGCATGGATTGCAAAGCAGCTGCTGCCCAAGCATGGCTCCTCTGCTGCTCCAAGCAGTAGTGTCACCTGCGGATACACGGCTGTTATAAACAGCTTGAACAACAGTGAAAAGCCTCCTCAAGTTGCTTCGGCTATGACTGGTGATACACAAGCACCACCAGTCTGCATATCAACTTCAGCCCTCAAATAAGCAAACAGCCTCCTGCATAAGCTCAGCAAGACGCCCCTGTCGTCAACGCTCATAAGAGACACTTCAAAAATGTGACTTTTAAGGCTTCTTCTCACTCTGCTTAGAGAGTAGTCAGGTTTCACCAGGCGCTTCCACAGATTTGGGCAACTTCGCAGTGGCCTGCCCAAGAGCGAGGCCTCTGCTGAGCTGTGTTTATGAAGACCAAGTCTCAAGACCACAAACAACGGAACCATAAGAGCCTCAGCTTGGTGCCAATGTTTGCAGGCACTAAGTCACAGCCCCAGACCCAGTCCATAGGGACACTCTGCTACAGATGACTTTGGCCATGCCCTGGAAGTTGGTTAAGACAGAATTCAGTTCAATTTTTCCAGGCAGTGGAGGTTGCAGTGAGCCGAGATCACACCACAGCACTCCAGCCTTGGTGACAGAGCAAAACTCCATCTCAAAAAAAAAAAAAAGAATTCAGTTCAATTTTTAAAACAACGAGTTTTCCCCATTTCCTTAGGGAAACCTGGAATGTGTTTCCTGCTCCTCCATACCTGTCCAGCCTCCCACCCCAGCGCCAACCTGATCTTTGCCCAGCAGACGCAGAGGCGCCTGCCCAACCTCAGCGCTGTGCCCACAAGGGCTTCGGAGCTCGCGGACATCCTACCAGGACCTGCTGGCCTTGCCCATGTTTTAGCTCCTGGCTCTGCTAGTCTTTTTCTGCTGTCTCATGGTCTCACGTGTAACACCCACATCACCCCAGCGAAACGGTAAGTGACGTGGAGGCAGCAAGCAACAGGTGTAGAGCAGGTCATACGATCCGTGTGTTCACTCAGCAAATACGGAACGCCTGCTCCATGCCAGACCCTGCTCTATACCCGAGGAAGACAGCCATGACCAAATAAACGCATCACGCCCTAGATGCACAATCTGAAGCATGCTCCCAGGTCATCCAAGACGGGAATAAAATCAGAGCCTTCAATGATGCAAGTTAATCAGAGCCCCGGCTTTCGGTTTTACTGTGCATCACTGTGAACTGATGTGCATGCCTTAGATGGCACATTTCCTGATGACGGACAGGCTCTGGGAAGTCCATGGGACTGCTAACACCTCAGTAATCCAGTGGTTCTCAAAAGATAAGCGACATTTGTCCCACTGGGGGGACCTGATGACCATGAGCCCTGCAGCGCTCACCTCAACACAGTACCCAACAGCAGGAGGAAGTCAGGGGGCCATTTGCACTGCTGATTTCAAATTACCCTTAGCAAATATGGTTCACTTTATAGAGCAAACAGGATCAGCCAGTTAATCTATGGCGCAAGACAGAAAGAACTTTACCCATAATTAATGTTTTACTACCTTTCTCAAAAAGCGTAGCCTTTAACCCCTAAATCAACTCTAAACTGAGGCGAAGGAGGAACAGCTCCTGGTCAGTCCCAGTGCTGGGTCTGTCCCTCCGCCAATGCTGTTTCCATCTGGAGAAACAAATAAACAGAAAGATAAGCTCTTTACAGCACACGGTGGAGCAGACCCACAATTTCCAGACCAGAGGCAGCCTCGAGTGGAGTGATGTATGGCTATCTTCCCGAGCGCTGCCCTGCCTGAGACCGAGCTAGGCCCCAGGAGTAAACTGGCAGTGAGGGAAACCCTTCCATGTGCCTGGAGAGCAGTGTGGCAGGAGGTGGGGCTGCCTAGAGCTGACTGCAGAAATTCTGTCGTGGGCTTAGCTCCAGCAGCAACTAATTGACTATCTCAAGGAGTGAATGCTTCCACAAATATGCCAGACAGTGCCAGTAACTACCAGCAAGGATCTCATTTAGCACAAGGATTGCATTGACTCCAAAGTTGAAATCAAACTTGGTGGTGATTGGAAATGACCTTAGTGAAGCCCGAGCCAGGAAGACAGCTGTTCTGTGTAAGGGATCAGTGATGCGGTAGAATTCTCTAGAGCCAGTACTGCTAACCCAATGCCCAGCCTGCCTCCTGCTAGGCAGATGACTGATACAACCACTCAGGTTCTTTTTGCATGTCTACTGTGTCAAAGACAGGCAGTTCCAGACACTTTCACTTTTATAGAAGCCTAATTATTTGTGACCTAAGGAGTGAGTCATTAGGAGTCGGTACAGTTTATTATCCACACACTAAAACTAGCACAGAACTAGCTTTTACCAAGGGTTTAACTTCAGTTCCTTCCCAGAGATCTGGCGGCTGTGCAGGGCTTAAGGCTCTGTGGCCCACATATGCAGCATAGTTGGAATTCCTGGAGTTTGGAAGAGGAACACTGTGCTATTAGTGCTGTCTTGAGTTTGTCATGCTTTACAATTGCTGCTTTTCTTGCTTTTGAATTATAACTTACAGTTGGTTTTGTGTCTTTATTGCCAACTCAGTTCGCTGTGGGGGGGTTTGGTTAGTGTGCGATGGTATATTCTAGCATCTGCCTATGCTGTTCTGGTAACTACACTTGAACACATAAAATGCACTGGGTTCAAATACGAACCACCCATGCTGCTATTTCTAAATAAAAAATGTTTATGACTCTGCGAGATGTATGTGGGGATCCCTTTTCCTATGCCATATGGAAAGTGAATGAGGGAGGTAGGCCGTGAAGTTTCTGACTTGTCAAAGTAGGGTGCTGTCAAAAAAGTTTTGCAGGCTCCAGTCCTAGAAGTCTGGAATTACGTTACACCAGTGTATGCAGTGGTGTGCTAGTACAGATGTTTGCAGCCAGCTTTCAGGGGTAAAAAGTGTGTGTGTGTGCGTGTTTAATATACGTTTATTATAAATGTTGATACAGATGTGCGATGTGCAACTTACAAATAAATATACAATTAAATATATAATACTCTTAATCATAAATCCCATATAACCAACTCTCACTAAATGCTTTCAGTTGATTTTTGTTGAATCTTGTATCCATAGCCAAACTGTAGTTGCAACTGATGAACAAGTGTAGTTCCAACATAAATGTTAGTTGTCATTTTGTTTAAGAGTAAGACAAAAGTGGCTGGTCTGAAGGTAGTGAGTTATCTCAACTGATGGTTCATAGTTAGTTACAGATCCAACTCTTTATTCTACACTTTCCTCCTCCTCACTCCTGCACTTGACTAGTCAAAAAATAAATAAATAAATAAATAAAATAAAAAAGCCAGGTGTGGTGGCGGGTAACCATAATCCCAGCTACTTGCGAGGCTAAAGCAAGAGAATTCTTTGAACCTGGGAGGCCGAGGTTGCAGTGAGCCGAGATCGCACCATTGCCCTCCAGCCTGGGCAGTAAGAGCAAATCTCTGTCTCAAACAACAACAGAAAAGTGTGAAATAACAAAGACTATGTCAAAATTTCAGTCCTTTATCAATGATGTGACTGTTTTGCCAAATCAGATAGTATTTTCAAAAGCTAGAAGAAAGTATTTTCAATGTTTAAGCAATTTGCAATTTAATGGCTGTGCACATTACACAGTTGTAAGTTTAATCTGCATCATTAACATTTTCTCCATCACTTTCTTAAGTCTAGGCAATCATCTAAACAATCAAGCCCTGGCTTGTGGTGTTTGCCCTTGTTCTGGTAAACATTCCCACCATGGCCGATTTCAATCTGCTGACAGGCATCACTGACCGCAGAGTTGGGGAAAGATTCACAGTAATACACCTTTCTATAGTATTCCTACCATACGCCTTCAGTAGCCTAAGTAATCTCAAGAACGTAAATCGTAATACAATGAAGCAAAAAACAAATGAGGACGTAATAAGCTTTGAGCATTTTTACCTTTGTTTTTTATACACCTTATTTCAGTGTACCTTTATAAAACTCAATTATCAATAGTGGCTATATTTAATAACGGAGAAGTTATTAAATATAACAGATTCGTGAAGATGCTCGCCAGCCTATGCCAGCCAGCCTCGGCACAACATTGAGTGCAGCAGTGGTTTAGGAAAGCCTATTTTTTCCTTGTGTTTCCCATTCCTACTCCCCTTGTCACAGTCACTGCCAGTGTCCCGCTCTGGGCCGAGCTGTGGCTAAGCAGTCTGTCTACAGCCAAGATGGGATGGGCAAGTCTGCACTTCTGGAGGTGCCGGAAGCCCAGCCCCACCATAAAGAGGAAGTGCTGGAAGCATTTTGAGAATTAGGAAGAAAGTGCCAGCCAGTGACTAAAAGCCTAGTGCAGTCATAAAACTCTGCCACGGGCTATGTCCTGAGAAACAAGCTGTTGGCTTTGAGAGTGTTTCATTTTCTCTCCCTTAAAAACTTAACTGGAAACTTTAATTGCAAGCAGATCATAAAACTCAAATTGCAATACCAAAGGACATTTCCAAGGACATGTATACATGATTCACATATTTTATAATACCGATGCAATGACTAAAAATGCTTTTTTCCTCCATATGAGTAACTGTATTAGTTCTTTTATTGGCCAAATGTGAATTTTAAAAGTTTTTTCTTTTCATGTTTTTTGTTTTTGTTTTTGAGACGGGGTCTTGCTCTGTCATCCAGGCTGGAGAGCAGTGGCTTGATCTTGGCTCACTGCAATCTCCACCTCCCAGGTTCAAGCAATTCTCAAGCAATTCTCCTGCAAATCCCAGCCTCCCAAGTAGCTGGGATTACAGGTGTCCACCACCACACTGTGTCCAGAGTTGGAGTTTCTTCCTTCTGGTGGGTTCCTGATATTGCCAACTTCAAGAATGAAGCTAGGGACGCAACAAGTGTCACAGATCTTAAAAGTGACAGGGCCCCAAAGAGTGAGCAGCAGCAAGATTTATTGTGAAGAGCAAAAGAACGAAGCTTCTACAACAAGGAAAAGGCCGGGAACGGATTGCTCGCGCTGGCTGAGGGTGGTTGGCAGTCTTTTATACCCTTATTTGTCCCTGCCCACATCCTGCTCATTGGTCCATTTTACACAGTGCTCATTGGTCCATTTTACAGAGTGCTGACTGGTCCATTTTACAGAGTGCTGATTGGTCCATTTTACAGAATGTTGATTGGTTTATTTTACAAACCTCTAGCTAGCTGAAGAGCACCTATTGGTTTTTACAGAGCACTGATTGGTGCATTTTACAAACCTCTAGCTAGCTACAGAGCGCTGATTTGTGCATTTTACAGTCCTAGCTATAGAGTGCTGATTGATGCATCTTACAATCCTTTTGTAAGACAGAAAAGTTCTCCAAGTCCCCACTCGACCCAGGAAGTCCAACTATCTTCACCTCTCAACACCTGGGTAATTTTTGTATTTTTAGTAGAGACAGGGTTTTACCATGTTGGCCAGGCTGGTCTCGAACTCCTGACCTCAGGTGACCCACCTGCCTCAGCCTCCCAAAATGCTGGGATTACAGGCATGAGCCACTGTGCCTGGCCCATGTTATCTGATTTTTAATGACAACGGATCTGAATTTCTTTCAAAAAGGATCCATTCATTTAGAAATAAGCCAAAATATTCCCTCCATCTTTCACTTTGTTGGAATGAGTGAGGGTGCTGGAGGTGGACGGGCTCTGTTTCCTCGCCCTGCTTCCATTAAGGGCTATTTCTGACCTGTCCCAGGTTCCAACTCATGTGGGATCTCCTTGTGAGAAAAATGCTTATAAATTTGGAAGCCATCTTGAAGTTTTGAGTGCTAAAATCTGCCCTTTGGAAAATGCTACAGAAAAAATATATTTAAATAAGCACTATCTATTCAATAATATTTAATAAGTTGAACAACAAACAAATAAACAATTCTTGACTTAAGAAGCCTGAACAAAGTGGGCAGAGGCCTAACTTCCTTTCTTTAAGTCAGGGAAAATGGCAACCTTTTGAGATCCACCAGTTTGCTTTAGGAAGAATGCAGACAGCACTGGCAGGAATGGAACTATCACTTACAGTCTGAATAACGTCAACACTGATAGCCTTCGTTTACTTCCAAATAGATTCGTGTCTTTGTGCCCAGATGGTGCCTTGACACAACTGCTTTAACGAAAAGATCTTTTAATAGGAAATGCATTTTGGTTTTTGAGATGCTTCTGCATTTCTTGCCGGCTGGGCTTCCTTGATGAGTTTTAAATGTTCCTTTGTTTCCAGTAAGCCTAGCTCTCAACTTGACTCATTTTGGTAGTGACCAGGGTGCAGAGAGCAATGGACTGATGGGTTTTGCGATTTGCCTACACCTCCCAGTGGCTCACTGAATCCTGCTTTCTGGGGTCTGCTTCCTCTGCACCTTCCTATCCATGTGTGTTTTATGGGTATCCTAACAGAACAGTCACTTCTCCCCTGTTTCTGGAGAGGCTGTGAGCCCAGTAAGACAAGACATGTGAACATGCTTTATCTGGAATATGCTTTAGTCCTTCATCCCTGCACCAGCCCAGGTGGGGGCAGAGTTCTCCAATGGGCCTAGAATATAAAACTGGTTGTTTGAACGAGACTCTTTTACAAGCTTAGGCAGGTGTCTCCTGTTGGGCCACAATGAGTACATTTGTCTTAAAAACTGGAAGTCCTGAGACTAGTGGATGAGGAGGATGAGACGTGACCCTTCCCAGACCTCCTTCCTGAATAAAACGACAGCTCTCACAACAGCATGTTGAGGAGACTAACTGTGAATCTAGAACATCATTCATTCAACAAGTTATTGACTAAAAAGTGCTTAACCCAAAGTAGAAAACGATTCTCTGAATGTATGCCGAAAATACATATGGGCAGGTGACTAAAATAGTTGAAATAAAAATCTTGTTTAAATAGTCCCATCTGTATTTTGACCAAATTTCAATATCTGAGGATAAAGTTAGATGTTATAGCAACATCAGCCTAAATTGATAAAAGCACAGGACAAAACTTTAATAGAAACTGGACATTTCTGTCACATTTGCCCAATCCAGAAATGTGGGGCAATGTAGCTGAGATGTCACCTACAGGAGCTGGCACTGACAGCATCTCCTAGGACGTTAGTCATAGGTTCAGCCAAATGCGTTTCCACTTTTGGCCACATGGCTCCTCACTGTACTCAAAGACAAACTGTCGCCTTTACTGCTGGGCCCAGCACACCACGAAAGTGAAAACTGGATATTTAATAAATACTCTCGATGCTAATGAGAAGTATTTTACAAGTTTGGATCAGTATAGTCAAATACCTATATGTCAGCCATATATTTTACACTTTCTTGTCTAAAGTGCAAAGAATAATACTTCATCTCAACGTGTGTACAATATCTAATACGAGGCTCTCACATTCTGTGGACGTGGGCATATGCCACACCTCAGGCTTTTAAAGCACAAACTCATATATTTGAACTCGACAAAAGAAAGAAGACCTATAAGAAAATGTGTTGTTATTCCCAAGTGATTGATACATAAATTAGAACATGGAAGTTTTTCCAGTGTTGAATGAATATGAGGGAAATGATTTGCCCAAAGTTACGTAATTCTGTAGTTGAGCTGACATGATACTCAAGTCTCTGGGCTCCTGGGTCACTGAACCTTCGAGTCCCCTTCAGAGCACTGTCCAGAGAACCTTCGCAGGTTGGCAACGGCCTGAAAGAAACGTGGTCCTGTCATCTGCCCTTTCTGGCTCACCCTTTGTCTGGCGTTCTGGGGCTGCAAGGTCAGGAGAGTCATAAGGTTTGATTTGAGAAGATATTTGGATTCCCCTAACTACTTGATAAGGGAAACGCACAACAGATTTGTTTTTGCAAGGGGATGGTGTTGATCATTTTAAGTGGAATAAAGAAAAATGTTTTCACTCTAATGATGGAGAATTATTTGCAAATATTTATATATACACAAAAATTAAAAAGAGAGGACAAGCAATGGGTGGGAAAAGGAAAGAGAACAGGGAGGAGGAAGTGCCCTGGGAAGCAGGGAAGAGCAAAAGGAGACGAGGTGAGAACATAAATAAACATTCTTTCCTGGTTTCCAGACATCGAATGAGGACAACTCTGATAGCAACTCTTCAATTCTTTCAACCAACATATTAATTCTCTCTAATACATGCTTATGTTGTCATCACCAAATGAAATAATACAAGTGAAACTCTTATAAGAATACATTTTAGCCTGGGTGCAGTGGCTCAAGCCTGTAATCACAACACTCTGTTAGGTCAAGGTCGGTGGATTACTTGAGGTCAGGAATTCAACACCAGCCTGGCCAACATGGCGAAACTCCGTCTCCATTAAAAATACAAAAAAAAAAAAAAAAAAAAAAGAACCTGGCATGATGGCACACACCTGTAATCCCAGCTATTCAGGTGGCTGAGGCATGAGAATCACTTGAACCGAGGAGGCAGAGGTTGAGGTGAGCAGAGATCGCACCACTGCACTCCAGTCTGGGCAACAGAGCGAGACTCTTGCCTCAAAAACCAACAGAGTAAATTTTAGTCAATAAATATTAACTAACAATATTAACAACTGCGACAATAAAAGTAGTGTAGCCAGGCGCGGTGGCTCCCGCCTGTAATCCCAGCACTTTGGGAGGCCGAGGCGGGCAGATCACGAGGTCAGGAGATCGAGACCATCCTGGCTAACACGGTGAAAACCCGTCTCTACTAAAAATACAAAAAATTAGCCAGGCGTGGTGGCGGGCGCCTGTAGTCCCAGCTACTTGGAAGGCTGAGGCAGGAGAACGGTGTGAACCCGGGAGACGGAGCTTGCAGTGAGCCAAGAGTGTGTCTCTGCACTCCAGTCTGGGTGACAGAGTGACAGACTCCGTCTCAAAAAAAAAAAAAAAAAGTAGTGTAGTGATGCAATTGAGTGACAATTTATGGGGGACTTTGTATTCTGGGGCACTGTGCCTGGCACTGTGAATGATGCAGGGACTAGAGGACACTCCCTTTGCCTTCACCATGCTTACAGTTTCCCTGAAAGAACAAGCGTGTAGGCATCTAACCCATAATCTAAGCAGAAAAAAGCAGAAGTGTATGCAGAGAGCCAGTGCCCACATCTCTTCCCAACCCCAGGTTCAGCAGCGTCATGGTGGTGGCTTGAAATCAGCCACGGGGGAATGTTTACACCACAGGAATGGCAAACACGACAAAGCAGGGCTTATTCTTTTTCTCCCCAAAGAGCTAGTTGTTAAACATTTACCATTACTGTTCAAAGGTGAGAAGACATTTGCACTGGGCTCATAGGCGGAGAGTGATCTCTGTTCTTGGGAAGCGTGTTCTCCAGCACTCTGCCCCGTCTTGCCATTTTTCTCTCAGTTATGGCTTCGATTCTCAGCTGCAGGCTCTGAAGGAGAGAAGTAACGGTGGACGCAGGTCTGTGGAGCACCCAGTACCCTCCTACACATCCCTCCCAAGTCAAGGCTGAGGTGCACAATGCTGACCCGTGTGCTGGGATCACATCTAGTGGGAGAGTGTTTGAGCAGAACGTCTCTAAAGTGAGAGGCCAAAAGCTGATGAAAATACAGCATTGTGGACAGGAAAACTCTCACTGGACATTTTCCTATTCAATTTTTTTTTTCTTTTTTTTTTTTTTTTTTGGGACGGAGTCTCGCTCTGTCGCCCGGGCTGGAGTGCAGTGGCCGGATCTCAGCTCACCACAAGCTCCGCCTCCCGGGTTCACGCCATTCTCCTGCCTCAGCCTCCCAAGTAGCTGGGACTACAGGCGCCCGCCACCTCGCCCGGCTAGTTTTTTTGTATTTTTTAGAGACGGGGTTTCACCGTGTTAGCCAGGATGGTCTCGATCTCCTGACCTCGTGATCCGCCCATCTCGGCCTCCCAAAGTGCTTGGATTACAGGCTTGAGCCACCGCGCCCGGCCCATTTTCCTATTCAATTTAACCTAAATTATCAAAATCACTGAAATCAAATTTGTCCTTCAGAGATCACTGGATGTATTGATTTGCATTAAAATAAAATAAGTAGAGGTCCCCAATCTCCATTAATTTCATTTTCTTCTTGCTGTAATTTTATAAATTGCCTTTAAAACAATTATTGAACCATTAAGGATTTATGGAAAAACGTTCATTGTCCAAGTAAGATGCTATTGCTTTTTGTAGCTACACACACAGTCTAAAGTATAAACAGGAGGAAACCACAGTTATAGCCATGAAGTGGGAAAGGGATGTATGCTTATTATATATCCTCTGATGGCGGGTTTTGAGCCAGCTGGAGTGTCCGGTGAGATTACTGAAACGTTCTCAGTAACTACCTATATTTGACTTTGGCACCTTTTTAAAAGTCAAAAGAGGCATTTGCAAGCAGCCATAAAAAGTCATTACATAAGCAGAACAATCGAGGCTCCTCAGCATCTGGGGAAGGCAACACATCTGTCTTCTGTCTATTTCTTCCCTAAATGTCTCCCTGAATCAACTTTTATGGTGGTGGGGGAGGTAGGAGGGTGTCGTAAATATCCCATTCTATTTGAATCCCGGAGTTAACAATACCCCCTGCGACTATAAACACAAGATGTTGCATTCAGGAGTGAGGTGCACTCAAGTAAGCAGAGATCTTTGTGACAGTGGTCTCGGTGTGGGCCACAGGCCAGCTAATCATATTACCATGAGAGCCAAGAGGCGGCCCGCAGACAGTGAAATAAAGAGGAGGGGAAAAGCAAGACTAATCTCGTTAAAAGGAAAGCCACGATAGACGCTACTTTTACACAGCTGCTTAAAACGCCCCGTTTTCCCAGGGCTGGATCACCTGGGCGTCCTCCGCGGCCGGGCTAGTTTCAGAGCATTGTTCAGTCCCGCCAAATGCTGGAGCCTCCTGAGCGCAAGCAGACCTTGTCTTCAGAGTCCTGTTTATAAGAAGAAAAAAAAAAAACTTCACCGCCTCCTCCGAAAAAAAGCCTTCTGGAGACGCTGTGTTCCCTCGTTATCCCATTTGCAGTTGACTATTCCGCAAATTTTTTAAAAAGACCGCATTGCCCAAAGACTCGAATAAAAAAGTCCAGCTTTGCATATCTACTGCAACCTAGAGGAAAGAAGATTAAACCAAACCTGAGGAAATCCCCTAGATCAGCCATTCTCAAAGTGTGGTCCAAGGATCCCTGGGAGACCCAAGACACTTTCAGAGGTCCCCAGGCTTCTCCCTTCCCCAACGGCATATCTAGGGATGCCGGGTGTTCTTAATATCCTGCAACTCAACAGCCTATTACAACAAATGGAAACAGACGTGAGAACCAGCTGTTAAAGGGATTTGCAAACTACAAAGCAAGACATTAAAGAGATTTGCAAAAATGAAAAGCAATGCTACTCTTTCCACTTAATGTTTTGTTTTGAAAACTATAATTATTTTTGATAAGAATATGTACGTTGACATGTAAAGGATTTACTACTGTTATTTTAAGTGAATTAACAAATCAGTTTTATTTTTTTCTCTCACCGTCACCCAGGCTGCAGTGGAGTGGCACAATCTTGGCTCACTGCAACCTCTGCCTCCAGGGTTCAAGCGATTCTTGTGCCTCAGCTTCCTGAGTAGCTGGGATTACAGACGTGCGCCCCCATACCCAGCTAATTTTTGTACTTTTAATAGAGATGGGGTTTCGCCATGTTGCCCAAGCTGGTCTCGAACTCCTGACCTCAAGTGATCCACCCGCCTTGGCCTCCAAAAGTGCTGGAATTACAGGCGTGAGTGACCACGCCAGTCTCAAATCATTATTTTTACATTCCTCTGTTCATGGTAAATAGGGGTAGATGTATAACCCACACAAACAAAAGCTCTTTGTGTAAAGAGGTTCGAAGACCAAAAGAAATCAGAACTCTTGCATTAGAAAGACATCAGCCTGAGAAACATACCAAGACCCCATTTCTAAAAAAAAATTAATTAAAGACAAAGAAACACATGAAAATGTTCACGTGTACATATTGCTCCTTGCTCTAGACCTTAATTGTGAAGACTATGGCTGACCTCAACCTTTGGACGACAATAGGGATTTTCCTCAGTCTGCTCATCAGGCCTTCTAAGACCAAAGCCTTAAATTAGCCTTCGATCAAAGATACACATGTTCAACGAATAAACTATAGAAATCCAGTGAAGTCGGGAAAATGACAAATAGGCAAGCTAAGTCGTTTACCAAAAGCAGCCCTTTTTATTAATACCACTTCCCACCAGTCCCCACCACTACTTAAGTTCTGGCAACCACTAATCTGTTCTCCATTTCTATAATTTGGCCATTTCAAGAAGGTAATGTGAGTGGAATCCGATAGTATGTAACCTTCTGGGATTGGCTTCTTTCATTCAGCGCCATTCCCAGGAGACTCATGCACGTTGTTGTGTGTGTTCACTGTCTATTCCTTTTTGTTGCTGTTATTCCACGGTCTAGATGTTCCACAACCTCACACATTCGCCCACTGAAGGGCATTGATGTTGGTTACAAATTTTTGTTATTAAAAGTAAAGCTGCTATAAACATTTGTGTACCAGTTTTTCTGTGGACATAAATCTTCCTTGTTCTGGGATAAATGTCCAGGAGTGCAGTTGCTAGATCATGTAGTAACTGCATGTTTAGTTTTTAAAGAAACTGCCAAAATGTTTCCTACACTGGTGGCATCATTTTACATGCCCTCAGCAGTATGTAAGTGACCCAGCTCCTCTGCATGTTTGCCAGCATTTGGTGCTGTCACATTTATTCATTCATTTAGTTAGTTAGTTAATTTATTTTTTGAGACAGTCTCTCTTGTTGCCCAGGCTGAAGCGCAGCGGTGAAATCGCAGCTTACTGCAGCCTCGAACTCCTGGACTCAAGCAATTCTCCAATCTCAGCCTCCTGAGTAGCTGGGACTATAGGCACGGGCCACTACGGCCAGCTAATTTTTGTACTTTTCTTTTTTTTGTAGAGATGGGGTCTCGCTGTGTTGCCCAGGAGGGTCTCAAACTGCTAGACTAAAGCCATCTTCCCGTCTCGGCCTCCCACAGTTCTGGGATTACAGGTATGAGCTACCATGTCTGATTTTGTCACTGTTTTTAATTTTAGTCATTCTAAAAATTTCACGGTTCTACATTTTACATTTCCGTATGTCACCCATTTAAAGTTAATTTTTGTATTAAGGTGTGAGGATCAGGTTAGGTTCTTTTTGAAAAGGGGATCCTGCCTTCTTCCACTGCATCTTTTTCAAAAATTAGTTGTGCATATTCATATGAGTCTACCTTTGGGTTCTCTATTTTGTTCCATTGATCTGGATGTCTGTCCCTCCACCAATACCACCTACTCTTGATAATTGTGACTACATAATAAGTCCTGAAATCAGGTAGACTGCAATGGATTACCTGTTGAATATTTATTTTACTTAAGCTAAGTGCTTAGTCTTGATTTATAACAAATATATTAGTTAAAGCATCAACACTTTCTTAACATCTTTTTTTCTTTTTCTTTTTTGAGGCAGAGTCTCACTCTGTCACCAGGCTGGAGTGCAGTGGCACCATCTCGGCTCACTGCAACCTCCGCCTCCCAGGTTCAAGCAATTCTCCAGCCTCAGCCTCCTGAATAGCTAGGATTACAGGTGTGCACCACCACGCCTGGCTAATTTTTGTATTTTTAGCAGAGAAGAGGTTTCACCATGTTGGCCAGGATGGTCTCGATCTCTTGACCTCATGATCTGCCCACCTCAGCCCCCCCCAAAGTCCTGGGATTACAGGCGTGAGCCACTGCGCCGGCCTTAACATCATGTCTATTATCAAATTTGCATTTTTTATTATAATTTTTTATTTTGCATTTGTTGTTATAATTTTTACCTTTCCCCTGGTTCTGCCACTCACATTGCTCAGGTTACTTCACCCTTCTTAATCCCAGTTTCCTTATCTGTAAAACGGGGAGAGAATGGTCCATCCCTTGGTGTTTGTGCATGCTTTCCAGGAGGTATTGGCAGTAGGAGTATATGAGAGGACCTGGCAAAGCCGCCAGCACGGTACCAGGTATTCAGTGAAGTTTAGGAACTTCCAGTCCCCATGTCCCCTGTCTCAGAGTTATTCCATTGCTGATGTTGAGAATATGAGGAATGGTCAGTTGCATTTCTGCAACTTAGTCTCATTTCTAAACGCAGCACCACATGCCTGATACACAACTCTTTTGTAAAGACGTATCATGCAAAGGCTATGTATTATATTAATGAATGTAAAATCTAGGAATGCATCTTAAATGATCCATTAACTGGCTGATAGCTGGGATAATCTGATTCTTGAAAAGGCTTCCCCCGCTGCCTAGAATGGGGCAAATCCATGGAGGCCTCTAGAGGCTGCACTTACAATAAAAGTAATGTCATTTCCCCTCACTACTCAAGAGTCCTTTCTTCCTTGCCCTACACAGACACCCTTTGACCCAGCAATTCCTCTTCCACAAATCTATCCCAAAGGTACATTGGCCAAAACGTGAAAATACATCAGCATTATTTGTAATGGCAAAAATGTGAAAATGATCCAAATGTCCATCAGTAGGGGACTGGTTGAATAAATTGTGATACTTCTTATGGTACTTTTATGCAATGCAGCTGTGCGAATGAATGAAGGAGATCTCTATATACCGATAGGGAGGAATGTCTAGGATTTATTATTGTTAGTGCAAAAAGTAATGTAATATGTTTAGTAGATGCCACTGTTATCTTAGAAAAGACACACACATATTTAAAAAGGATGTTTTTTTTTTTTTTTTGAGACAGTCTCACTCTGTCACCAGGCTAAAGTGCAATGGCATGATCTTGGCTCACTGCAAGCTCCACCTCCTGGGTTCAAGTGATTCGCCTGCCTCAGCCTCCCGAGTAGCTGGGACTACAGGCACGTGCCACCACACCTGGCTAATTTTTGTATTTTTAGTAGAGATGGGGTTTCACTGTGTTGACCAGGCTGGTCTTGAACTCCTGACCTCGTGATCCACCTGCCTCGGCTTCCCAAAGTGCTAGGATTAGAGGCATGAGCCACTGCGCCCGGCCAGGATGAATTTTATGGTATGTAAGTTATGTCTCAATAAAGCCCTCATAAAAGTATATACAAATATTTAGAAATGGAAGAATAAGCCATAATTTGTTTTAACTCTTGCTAATAGAAGAAAAGAATAAGATCAAAGATGCCAGGAAAAAAGGTGGACCTTTTTCTTTTTTTCTTTTTTTTTTTTCCCTTCATACTCTGTACAATCCATGGGATGAACTTTTTTCCTATACCAAATTTTTTTAAGAGTTTATTTTGGAGCCAGTAAATATTCTACATAATTACAAAACAAAATTAAATCAAGAAACGATTCCTAAAAATTAAAAGTAAAAGGAAGCAAATGGACCCAAGTGTGTCCCCACCCAGACGGAATGATTGCAATTGACTTGAAAGCACGGTCACTTGACTGTCCATGCTCCGTGGGATACACCCTAAGGACAAAAAGAGCTGCAAACAGAGCCTTCCATGGTTTCCAGTCATGAGGTTGATGGGCACATTGATATTGTTGTTCTGAGACTGTTGTCTGTGTATTTGTGAAGCAAATCAAATGAGTAATCGTGCTCGCGTCTCTGAGAACTTTTCTCTATGGTTGAAAGGAGATAGGGTGTAAGATTGGTGAAGTACAGTCCTTGTAATACCGGGTTTACACTGAAGTATCAAAATAACACTTTATGGGGAGTTGTATCTTTACTAAAGTACACATATTTTCTACATGTGTTCACAGAAAAGGCCTAGAAACGATGGTCCCCCGGGGGTCATTAACACTCCCGGTACCCAGGTCATGATCCCTACACAGCATTTCCCATGAAACACAACCAGGAGTCTTTGGAGAAACAGCCCATTGCATGTCTGGGGCAGAAAAAGTACCATATTTTCTCATACCAAAAAGCAAGCAAGCTCTCAAGGCTATTCAGGTGGCACCAAAAGACTTGGAGCCAAGCCATCCTGACACAGCATGGTGGAACCTCATCGCTACTAAAAAAATACAAAAACTACTGGGGTGTGGTGGCGCTATAGTAGATTAGCTACTGGGGAGGCTGAGGCAGGAGAATTGCTTGAACCCAGAAGGCGGAGGTTGCAGTTAGTCAAGACTGTGCCACTGCACCACTGCACTCCAGGCCTGGTGACAGAGCAAGACTCCATCTCAAAAAAAAAGCAAACAACAACAACAACAACAAAAAAACCAAGACCTGGAGCCAAGCTTGAAGTTGCCAAAGATAGGACAATGTAAACATTTTTTTTTGAGATGGAGTCTCGCTCTGTCGCCCAGGCTGGAGTGCAGTGGTGCTATCTCGGCTCACCACTACCTCCGTCTCCTGGGTTCAAGCAATTCTCCAGCCTCAGCCCCCTGAGTAGCTTGGATTACAGGCGCATGCCACCACACCCGGCTAATTTTTGTATTTTCATTAGAGACGGGGTTTCACCATGTTGGTCAGGCTGGTCTCAAACTCCTGATCTCAAGTGATCTGCCCGCCTCGGCCTCCCAAAGTGCTGGGATTACAGGCGTGAGTCACCATGCCCAGCCAAACATTTTTAATAAGGATGAAAATTACAGTGGATTGAAACAGGTCAAATATGTTTAAGTCCCCAAGTTCACAGTAATATAAACACCACCACAACATGACAGCAGCTTATCTGGTACCTTTGGATGATTTTAAGGAATCAAATCTTTATTTTTGAACTGGTAAATCAAGGGGAAAAAATCAGGCCTTTGTCCTTTATTTTCTATAAGATCTGGACCTCAGGGTAACCAAAGAGTTGATGAGGGAAGCTTTGCTTTATAGTATACAGTATTGCTAATAGATAAAGAAGGATTGCTAGAATTAGAAGGCTGGATGTGGTGGCTCATGCTTGTAATCCCAGCACCTTGGGAGGCTGAGATGGGCAGATCACTTAAGGTTAGGAGTTCAAGACCTGTCTGGCCATCATAGTGAAATGCTGTCTCTACTGAAAATACATAAATTAGCTGGACCTGGTAGTGGGTGCCTGTAATCCCAGCTACTTGGGAGGCTAAGGCACAAGAATTGCTTAAAGGTTATAGTGAGTGGAGATGGCACCACTGCACTCCAGCCTGGGCGACAGAGTGAGATTTTGTCTCAAAAAAAAAAAAATAAAGAAAGAAAGAAAAGAAAAGAAAGAATTAGAATATCATCATTTTGCAATCCAAATAAATGAATGGCCCTAGGCCATGGCCATCAATAGCTAGTAACATTACACAAAGGGAGACAAATAGTCATTGTGTACTTCCCAGTAAGGACACACACCCCCCATGAAGCAGTCTTGCAGACACACACCTGACCAAGCCTCTAGTTCTGGGAATACAAGGAACAGAGCACATATTAAAGACCCCTAGAGGAATTTCAGCAGCAAAACTTAGCCTGTAGGCTACAGGAGAAACAGTTCCGTTTCTGAGGGAGCGGGGGCGGGTATCTACATAGATTAAAAGATACTCAAGAGACATATCCCAATGCACAGACCTTCTATGGATCCCAATTCAAACAAGTAAACTTTAAAATAATTAATAAGCAATAGACAATTAAAGAAATGTGAACATTGACTGGATAATTGAATGATATTGAGGGGTTATTGTTAACGTTTTAGATGAGATAATACTGTGGTTATGTTTTTTAGAGTATTAGCATTTAGAAATACTTATTGAGCCGGGCGCGGCGGCTCAAGCCTGTAATCCCAGCACTTTGGGAGGCCGAGACGGGTGGATCACGAGGTCAGGAGATCGAGACCATCCTGGCTAACATGGTGAAACCCCGTCTCTACTAAAAAATACAAAAAACTAGCCGGGTGAGGTGGCAGCGCCTGTAGTCCCAGCTACTCGGGAGGCTGAGGCAGGAGAATGGCCTGAACCCGGGAGGCAGAGCTTGCAGTGAGCTGAGATCCGGCCACTGCACTCCAGCCCGGGCAATCGAGCGAGACTCCGTCTCAAAAAAAAAAAAAGAAATACTTATTGAAATATTTATCAGTCATGAGCTATGTGGGATATAATTAATAACAAAATAATAATGAAATATATTTTGAATAAAATGTATTTCAAAAGAATAGGGGTGGGGAAACACACTTGGCCGGGAGCTGAGCGCTGGAGCTGGGGATGGGTACGTGGAGGTCACTACGCTCTGCTCTCTGTTGAAGACTGTCCAGCCCCTCGATAACTCCAGCAAGGCAGGCAGTAGTAATTGCTGGGGCCTACGAGGTTAGGAACAGGAACAGGATGGTCTGCACGCTTCTGTGGGTTGGAGGCAGCAGGCTCCCTGGCCACCCAGCAAGTCCCTGGCCCTCACACAGATGAGTGTATGTTAAGCAAAGGAGAGGGCCAGGGGCTGTGAGGTGTGGCAGGGTGTGAAGAATGGGAAGACAGTCAGCATCTCCCCGTCAGGAGATAACAGATCTTCAAATACCTGGGTAGTAATCCGAACTCAGTGGCTGAGAAGCCTTATTTAGATACCAAAGCAGATGACAGAGGAGGCAAAGTAGGTCAAACTTGCCTGGAGAATAAAGAGATGCAAAAGGACAATTTTTGTTCTTATCTGCACTTTCTCTCCCTGCATCCCACCCATTCCCAGCTACAACTCTCCCTTCCCCCTCTCAAAACCGTCCCTCTCCCCGTCCCATGCTCCCCTCCTGTCTCTCTCCCTGCTTCCCTGTGCCTCTCACTCCTGACTCCTGGTCTGTGCGAGGAGGCCTCAGGGCACATACCCACAACAGAGCAGCGTTCAAGCATCTTTTCCACAAACCTGAGGCCTGTGTAGCCTCTGCCGTGTGCCTCTGCCTGTTCCTCTCTGCGTCTGTTTCTCCTTAGAATGTGTCACTGAGAACCCAAAGTGAAATCAGAACTCTTCTGCTCAGATGCGCCAGCATCTGTTTATTAATGTATCTTAAGAGACCATAGCTCTGAGCTCTATTTCCAAGCCACCCCACAGAAAGGGAACATCCCTTTTCTTATATTTTCTATCCCTTTTTTTAAAAAGGGGGGCGAATGGGGGGTCGTTGCTGATGTTTCTGCAGCTGGAGCATGCACATTACACGTTTTCAGAAAATCAGACTCAGAAAAGTTGCTGCGTAGTGTCTCAAAGACTCAAGCACCAGACTGTGGGCTCTGGGCGCCCCAGCCTGTCCATCCCTCTGCAGCCTCCTACGGCCACACACAGCTGGGCCAGAGGGGAGCTGCCAGTCAGAGGCCACAGGAAGTGGACATTAGCACCTGGTGCAGTCCTCACCCCTCGCCTCCTCCCCAGCTCCTCAGCCCTTTGCACACTGGTGGTGCTGCCAGGTACCAATCACACGAGACTTAGGGACTAAAATGAAGCAAGTAGATGGCCTGCCACAGAATTTCGGCTAAATTGAAAAAGCAGGCCAGGCGTGATGGCTTATGCCTGTAATCTCAGCACTTCGGAGAGGCCAAGGCAGGAGGATCCTTTGAACCCTGGAGTTTGAGACCAGCCTGAGCAACATAGTAAGGCCCTGTCTCTACCAAAAATACAAAAAATGTTAGCTGGGCTTGGTGCCATGAACCTGTAGTCCCAGCTACTCAGGAGGCTGAGATGGGACGATCGCTTGAACCCAGGATTTCGAGGCTGCAATGAGCTGTGATCACTTCACTGCACTCCAGCCTGGGTGACAGAGCAAGACCCTGTCTCAAAAATGAATAATTAAATAAATAAAAAGAAGTCTGTAGACTTCCAGCCACTTCCTCCCTCCAGTCTCTCCTGTGCTAACAGCCCACCTCCTGCTTCCAGCACCACAAGGTGTCAAGAACTCACAAGCAAAAGTCTCATAGCAAACCCAAGACTTATGTCCTTGAACAAATGGATCCCCATCTTGCCATTAGCAGTTCATCTCCTCCCCAGCAGTCCTCCTTACTGTCCAGCCTCCCGGCGTCCACACACTACACACCAGAGTACCACCTCCAGGATTCAGGGTTCTCAGAATGTTGCCCCTCCTCTGCACCCAGCCACACCCGCCACTCCTGAGAGGTGCTCCCCTGGCTTTGCCAGCCCTCCAGACCTCTGGCCCTCCGAATCCCTGTTGTATTTCTAATGCTCATCACAGCATTCAGCACTCAATCAAAGCACTTTCCACGTGAATCACGGCAGATGTGTGCATATCCTGTGATGTACAGGGCAGGATGAATCAATGGGCTGTGACTCAGAGTTCCCAGGGAGATGGAATGATGCAGGCACTTTGGGTGCAGGGAAGGGTACAACGGGGTAGAGACTGATAATAAACTTCAAATGTCTTTGAATATCATGTTTTGTTTTATTTTATTTTATTTTATTTTTGAGACAGAGTCTCACTCTGTTGCCAGGGTGGAATGCAGTGGCATGATCTCGATTCACTGCAACCTCCGCCTTCCGGGTTCAAGCAATTCTCCTGCCTCAGCCTCCCGAGTAACTGGGACTACAGGCGAGCACCACCAGGCCCAGCTAATTTTTGCATTGTTAGTTGAGATGGGGTTTCACCATGTTGGCCCGGATGGCCTCGATCTCTTGACCCTTAACACACACACACATGTTGCGTTCTACTCCGCGATATGCTCACATCTGATGGAGTTTAAAACTAAAGTTTAAATCATGTGCCGTAATGAAGACAAAGTAACTGAGATTTGGCCCTCATCTGCCAGCACCCCACGAAGCACCTATGGTGAGGAGTAGGAGTGTTCTGGTTTAGGAAGCACAGGTGTGCAAAGCATGTGGAGCGCACAGGTGGAGCTCAGGCTTGGCTCCGAGGCTCACTGGGTCCTGGGACAGGTTTCTGCAAGCCCTAGCTCCCCAAACTGTAAGAGGGACCGTGCCCATCTCCAGAACCCATGTCACCATTCAATGGATCGTGCCTGGCTTGCAATAGATGCTCACTAAATATTGGGTTTCCTTTCCCTCTTTCCATCTGAAGCCCACCTCTCAAGCACCATCAGGCTGGGACTCTGGGAGGAGGCTTAAGAAAAGAAATCAGCATGCAGAAGTCGGGGGAGGTGGCCAGCCTGACCGGATGCCTCTGATCCTGCATCTCCTTTGCCCTATCTAAAGTCCTCCCGAGCACTGCCTGGCCTGGACCCACTCCCCAGCGAATTCTGAAAGATGAGTGCCTCACTTCTCTGATAAGCGTTACTGCAAAACGCTTTACAAAGAGATAGGCTGTCGCTGCCCAGCCAAGAGCAAATTCTGAGGTTCCAACCACCTACATGCAGGGCCGAGAAAGGAACACAGACCTGCAAAGAGTGGCCCCTAAAATAATGTAGTGGCTGAAAACTAGGAACTTTACAAATGAGAAGCCAGTCAGTTTCAATATACTTTTTATGCACTTCTAGCAGAGAATCAGCTATGCTGATTATAGTGTTTTTTACTTGCTTATAGAATGCAAGCTCCTTGGAGAACGGGTCATTTCTTTCTTTCTTTCTTTTTTTTTTTTTTTTTGAGGCGGAGTCTCGCTCTGTCGCCGGGACTGGAGTGCAGTGGCCGGATCTCAGCTCACTGCAAGCTCCGCCTCCCGGGTTTACGCCATTCTCCTGCCTCAGCCTCCCGAGTAGCTGGAACTACAGGCGCCCGCCACCACGCCCGGCTAATTTTTTGTATTTTTAGTAGAGACGGGGTTTCACCGTGTTAGCCAGGATGGTCTCGATCTCCTGACCTCGTGATCTGTCCGCCTCGGCCTCCCAAAGTGCTGGGATTACAGGTGTGAGCCACCACGCCCGGCCGGGGTCATTTCTTATTCATTTTTATACATTGTATCTCCACATCTGTGCAGTTTCACGAGTAGATACCCAGGAGCTGTTTGTCAGGAGACCTTATACAGAGCAAATCCTTATTCCTGTTGAATCCACCACTAATCATTTCTAATCAATTTTGTTGATACTTAGTTGACATATCTTGAAAGTTCAGAAATTTATTTTCTACAAAAGACATCACTTTCTCCGGAAGAGTAACCTCACCAGAACCCCATTCTCCCAGCTCCTACTCCAAGTCAGGCAGGGCACTCCACTATCTTCCCCCAAAAGCCATCATGCCTTTGAAATTATCTGCTTCAGTGTTCATTTGCATTGTGCTTAATGATCGATCATTCCATTCATTTTTATACCTCCATTGTCTGTTCCAGTGCATGAACCGGAAGTACCACTCCAACACTATTCCATGTATAGGGACAGTGAAACTGCATTCCTTTTGATGAAGGAATTTGAAATCTTTCATACACAGGAAGGGCTCATCTATAGGGTTTAGTATTTTTGTTATATTTCATTTTTCAGAATTTGTGGGGAGTGATGCTAAATTTTATTTCACAGGAAGAAAGGGAGGAGGGAAAAAGGAAGAAAGGGAGAGAAGAAGGGAGGAAAGGAGGAAGGGAGGGAGGGAGGGAGGGACTCATAACGCCGGGAAGTTTTATAGACATCATCTCATGTAATCCTCATAACAAGATCCTGGGAGGTGGTACTTATTATCCCCATTTTGCAGATGAGAAAACTGAGGTATAGAGATAGAGATGGGATTCAAAACTGACTCAGATTTGAAAGTTCATGCCTTTTCTCTGCACTGTTTTCTCCTCTCACCAAACAGATCCTTTAGGAGGCAAGAGCACGATCTCCATGTACTCGCTTCTCTCAGGATCTTCTGAGCTGGCTGAGCTGACTCTCCTGATGCTGAAACGGAAAAGTTCCCCTGTTCCCCTGGCAGGGCGTGCGATGGAGGGTGCGGCTTGCCTTTTCAGTGCCCAGCTGCTCAAACCTCTAGAAGACGGGCAGGTTGTGGGGCTCCAACCCCACAGCAGTGGCTAGGGGTGACTGTTTACAGCTCCCGACGCCTCCGTGGGCATGTGTTACACGGTGCTCTTGTAAACGTTTAGCTGTCTGCAGGCAGCTCGTGTTAGCTCAGTTAGATGCCCTTCCATAGTTCTGTATTTCTGTATCTCAGGGTTTCCTGCCTTGGTGTACTGGAAGAATTGGATCACACGTGAGCTTGGAGAATGAGTGCAAGATTTTATTGAGTAAAAGTAGCTCTCGTCAAAGGGAGGAGCCAGAAGGGAGATGGTTTTCCTGGTGGAGTTGGGTCACTTGGCGGCCCAGGCTCTCCTCAGACTGCCCGGTCCAAACTCCCGTCCAAACTCCGCCTCCTTCCGCCAGTCAAGGGCCTGCAGCCTGCCAGCATCTGACCGAGTGCTCTGCCAGCATGCTCCCCTGGATGGCTCTCGATGTCCAGCCGCTTGTCTTCTTTCATCGATGTGTTTCTCTCCACATCCAGCTGCCTTTATGTCTGCCTGCTAGCATCGCGGGTTTTCATAGGCCCAGGATGAGGGCGTGGCAGGTCGGCCAGGGTGGTCTTGGGAAATGTAACAAAAACGCCTGTCCTCACCCAGGTCCATGGGGTGGAGCCTTAGCCAGGGACCACGCCCTCCTCTACCCAGCACTTCCCTTCCCCGCCTCTGTATCGTTTAAAGGGAGCACGCTCTTCCCTTCCCAGCACCCCCATATCAAGGGTTGGTCCTCCTCCAGCAGCTATGCATCTGAGAGGCGCCTGGAGCAGTGGCTCAGCGCCACAGTTGAAGGACACACACTCCTGCCTTAGAGCAATGGGGAGACCCACAGGAACCGGTTCAGCAAAGGCAGCAAGATGCCAGCCATCAGAGATAAAGCCTGCTGCCACCTTTTGGACCTCACAGTGCACAGTGCACAGTCTCCAGACTTCTCCCCCAGGGAGCTGAGTTTTGGGAGAGTAGAGAATTTGCATCAGTCACTGAAAGAGACAGAGGGGCCAGTGCCTCTCACACCAGTAAATGGTATACATATTACCAAATGCTGGAGGGCGCAAAATGCTTCGTAACTGTGTGATTAGGAATGTGATTCCCACCAGCGCAACTGATCAGGCCACTTTGCTACTTAGAATCTTATCTGGGTTTTGTTGTTGTTGTTGTTAACTAAGCAGGAATGCAGAGATTATAAATATGCTTATTTTACAAATAAGGAAATGGTCCTGGGGAGGTCACCAGAGTGGCCAGGCTTAGACTAGAATGTATTTGAAATCCATTTATAAGAAATGAAGTCATTTTAAAGATGAAACTGGCATCTCCGCTTATTTTCTGAACTGTTTTCCTAATGAAGAAAACATATTGAATATTACAGAACAAAGCTCATCTCTTTAACTGGCCAGGCTGATCCAAGAATTGAATACAAGAATGTCAGAAGGGACATTTTCAGGGGGACTTTTCTCTTTAAGAGGCCGCCCCCCCCCTCCCCCCACCCCCAGCTGCCCCACTTCCACAAATGCTGCAAGCTAAAGAGCCACACAAATGTCTTAAGGGGCAAGAGGGACCTGATCCATCTTGTGCCTCTGACTATTCATTTTCCTTATTAGTATGGGTGTGACCTCAGTGTGAATTTTTGCAGAAAAGTCTGGCAGCCTTTCCTGCTGAGCACAAACAACAAATTACGTGGGGAGGACACCAGCACGATATTCTTCCAAGGACCATGTTAGCTTTATTTGGTATTGCCATTCTCCAAAGGTATCACGTTGCATGGACACATATATTCTTGGGGAGCATTAAAACATGAGTATTATTTTAAAAACATGAGTATATGCCAGCTGACACGTCCTGAGAATATTATTGCTAGTCATCCTCAAACTGCCCTACTTTCAGGACAGAGACTGTGTCCTGTACCTCTGTGGCCCCTGTCCTGGTTGTGTGCCCTACCAGAGGTGCTCATTAAACTTACGGAATGACTGACTGACTGTGTGATGTTTATGTATTCAGCATTGCTAAACAGAGCAGAGGACAGAAATGGTGGTAGGTGTGGGGGGCTCAGGGCTGGGGACATGTCAGATATAACCATATTACTCCCTTGGGCCTTAACCCTAACTTTCCCAGCCTGATAAGTGGGGAGTAAGAGGCATGTCTGTGAGGAACAACTGTCCTCACACCCTCTTATTAGTGTAATTCCCTCAGGTCTATTCTGAAGGAATTGTAGAGAAGCAGAGAAGCTGACTGTAAGCTCTGCAGCCCCAGGCAATTCATCTCTGGATGGCGCAGACCCGGGCTCCCTGCCCCGTGCCCCCAGGTTGGAATGTGGGATTGCCCCTCGACTGTCGGTGTGGGTGGGGAGGGCCGCCCCTCGTCGGGTTTGAGTCTGTGATGTTGGAGCCGCCCGGTACTAAGAGGAAGCCCAGGCCAGGCCAGGCCGCACCGGCCCCGCTCCCACATTGATCCCGGCCAAACGAATCCCCCAGCACCTGGGTCTCCCTTGCTGTAAACACTTTTATTTCCCTCCTTGGTTTATGGCCTCCCCTTCCAAAGGATCACAACTTGTTTAAACCGGCTCTAAACAAAGGGCTCTCCTGATGACAGACCTGCTGCTGGTTTTATGGTGAGCTTCCTTTGTCTAATTCTCTCCCACTCCCTTCCTTCCTCCCCACCCCCCACGGCCAGGTACCCGGGCCTTTCAAGAGAGGCCTCCTAGCCTGCTGCTGGGAAGGGAGGCTGAGGGTGCGCTTCCGACTCTCACATCTAGTTCCCCTCGGCTGGGGCTGGCTGCCCTGACAGGAGGGGGATAGGACAGGTAGGAATCCCAGTGTGCCTGGGGTCAGGCTGCAGCACGTCTCCTGCCCCTAGAAACGAGAAGGGGGTCTGAGGGTGTCCTCAGGGGGTTCACCTGCCACCCTGCCTCATAGGGGCGGGGTCCAGCGGGATAAAGAAGTACACCACAGGCCCTGTTCTGTTCCTTCAGCCATCCTGGCAAAGCCCACACGCCCCTCAGCACTCAGGGAACGGTGGAGGCAGGTAGGACTCCTCCCCAAGCCAGCTCTGCCCTGCCCAGTGTGGGGCTCTGCCCCATTGCAGGGACATCCAGACTCCGCCGCAGACACTGAGGACCCTCCCCAGGCACCTGGGCTGAGCAGACTACATCCAGCATCCTTCTCTCCTTTGCTGCCTGGCTGCCGCTTTTCTCAAAAGGGTGCTAACTCCCCTACTGCCCCTCCCCCACCCGCCCCCGACGGGGCTTCCTCCAGGAGGCTAGATGGGCAGAAGTGTTCAGGGATCGGGGGCACCTGAGAACAGGAAGGTTCTCCAAGGTTTGTTTGGGGCTCACTCAGCACTCAGGAGAGTGGGCCCTGGCTTTGGATAGAGGCACCACCTCTGCTAGACACTGGCCACTGCAGACACAGGTTTCCTTCCCAGGGGCTCCCTGAAGACCAGGACAGGACAAAGACCAGGACAGGATGAAGGAGGCAGAATGACTTGTGGGAGGCAGTACAGTGGGGTCACATTTACTGCCCCTTGTTTCAGCCTGGGGACGCCTCTTGGGAAAAAAGTATTTGTTCAGGGGACTGCAGTGAAAGCTTTTAAAGAAACCACTGGGACTGGCAGGCCGAGGCTGGCAGTGTGCAGAGAGGATGTGTCAGACCCTCGCATTTGCTAAATGGGCTGACTTCTGAGAAAGACGGTTGTGTCCCCTTTATGCCCTGGTCACATAAACACACAAATGGCCTTAGGTTGGCTCAGGACATGCTCCAGGGAACAGAAGGGGGGCCATAGAGGCAGTGGGGGGTCACGAGGGACTGTCTTGATGCCCTTTCCCCACTGGCACGTCTGGTCCTCTCTCCAAGTGTGCCATTCTGCACAGAACAAGAGAGGAGGTGAATCCACCCAGAGCTGGGCCTGACACACAGTGGACACATTTGAAAAATAAAGGTAATGTGATTGCTCTGCAGTTTCCAGTCTACAAAGAAAAAGATGCAGGAAGGCAAACACACAATCATCAGAAGGAATGTGGCGCCCCCTGGAGATGGGATGGGAACAACGGTGCAGGAAAAACCCAGGGCCTCTTCTTCCCCAAGCCTCTGAGTTAGAAGCCAGCCTGACTCTTAACCAGCTGCAGCCTAACAGCCCGTACTCCAGCAACCTCGGCCAGTGCCGCTGGAGAGCAACCAGATTCCAGAGTCACTCCGACCTTCTAGAAATCCGCCGTAGGCTGACTTTGCCCCAGTCCTCGCCTGGGGCGAGGCATAATAAAAATCCAGCAATTCTATAGTGATTTTTTTCCAGTTTAAAAATTGCTCAGTGAGCATTTTCTCTTCCTTATTTTTTCAGAAGAGAAATGTAGGACTTAGAAAAGTTAAATCACGTATTTTCCAAACTGAACTACAGATTCAATATAATCCAAATAAAAATGCCAGCTTTTTTTTTTTAAATAGAAATTGACAACCTGTTTCCAAAATGTATATGGAAATACAAAAGCCCAAGAATAGGTAAGACATTCATCAAGAAGATTACAATTGAAGTTTTTATATTACTGGAAATCAAGACTTATTATAAACATACAGTAATTAAGACCAAGAGGTATTGATGCAAGGATAGAAAAATAACAGGCCAGGCACAGTGGCTCATGCCTGTAATCCTAGCACTTTGGGAGGTTGAGGCAGGAAGATAATTTGAGCCTAGGAATTCAAGATCAGCCTGGGCAACATGGCGAAGCCCTGTCTCTACAAAAAAAAAAAAAAAAAAAAAAAAAAATGCAGGCGTGGTGGCATGTGTCTGTAGTCCTAGCTACTTGGGAGGCTGAGATGGGAGAATCGCTTGAGCACAGGTCGAGGCTGCTGTGCGCCACCGTCACACCGCTGCATTCCAGGCTCGGTGTGCAGCCAGATTCTGTCTCAAAACAAACAAACAAACAAACAAACAAACAAACAAAAACCCAAAGAGTACAGAAATAAATCCACACATACATCGACAAAACTGGATTTATGCCAAAACTTGAAGCTCAGAGGACAGAGGAAAAAATGGTCTTCATAATTAGTATTAGGGCAATTGGCTATCTGTATTTCTTTTTTTAAAATAAATTTTGACTCCATCTCATACCATATACAAAAAATCAGTTGCAGATGGATTGGTCATCTAAATGTGAAAGGTAAATGTATAAAGTTTCTAGAAGAAAATAGGAAAATATCTTCCTGGTCCTGAGGTGGAGAAAACTCTTCTTAGAAAACAGGACCCTGAAATCCCTAACCATAAAAAAAAAAAATAGATAAGTTGAACTATATTAACACTAAGAAATTTTGTTCATCAAAAACACAATTAAGAGAGTGAAAAGGCAGGCTAGGTGCAGAGGCTCACGCCTGTAATCCCAGCATTTTGGGAGGCCGAGGTGGGTAGATTGCCTGAGGTCAGAAGTTCGAGACCAACCTGGCCAACATGGTGAAATCCCGTTTCTATTAAAAATACAAAAAAATTAGCTGAGCATGGTAGCAGGCGCCTGTAATCCCAGCTACTCGGGAGGCTGAGGCGGAAGAATCGCTTGAACCCAGGAGGCGGAGGTTGCAGTGAGCCGAGATTGAGTCACTGCATTCTAGCCTGGGCAACAAGAGCAAAACTCCATCTCAAAAAAAAAAAAAAAAAAAAGAAGAGGGAAAAGGCAAGCCACACAGTTCAACACTATATTTGTAATACATAAAAATGATAAAGGATTTATATTCGTAATATATAAAGAACAGCCACAGGTCAATAAGTAAAAAAACACACATATTACCCGTAGTATTGGGTGGCATTGGAATGGGCACAGGCATTTTGGGGATCTTGCTAAGAGAAAGTTGAATAGGGATACACTTGATTTGGGTTAGTGAGACGTATCTGTGTGGTTTGCAGTCACTTCTGTGTACAGTTGTCGCCAGCTGTTCTGCTATAAGAATGGGTTTCAGAATGTGCTTGCTCCTGCACACTGTTCCCAGCATCAAGGCACAAGGTACAACATTCTTCTAATCACAGGCATAAAATTTTTAGTGGAGAAGCCAGTCCTTAATGACGTTGGGTCTAAACAGAAGGTTTCTCCCTCAGGGATGTACTCAATAATGCAACGATTATAAATCGAATGCATCGTATTTTTATTGATTTAATCATTTTTTTTACTTTGAGACATGGTCTCACTCTGTTGCCCAGGCTGGAGTGCAGTGTCTTGATCACAGCTCATTGCAGCCTTGACCTCCTAGGCTCCAGAAATCCTCCTGTCTCAGCCTGCTGAGTAGCTGGGACTACAGGCACGGGCCACCATGCTCAGCTAATTTTTTATTTTTTATTTATTTATTTTTTTTTTTGTAGAAACAAGGTCTCACTATGTTGTCCAGGCTGGTTTTAAACTCCTGGGCTCAAGAGATCCTCCCACCTAAGCCTCCCAAAGTGCTGGGATTACAGGTGTCAGTCACCGTGCCTGGACTATTTTTATTTTTTATGAGAATCAAGTGTTTATCAGGATTTCTGAGTTTGTAGGACGGAAGTCTATAGTAGTGGTATACATGGTAAATATGTCTGTGTGAAGTCACATGTTTATAAATCCCAGTCACTGTGCTAGAAGAAATACTGAATTGACATTCTATAGAAGATGATATTACAAAACCATTGACATACAAAGAGGAAACCGAAAAGGATGAAGTCACACAATGAAGGAACTACTTCACCCATTCGAATGGTTATCTATTATCAAAAGACAGAAAATAACAAGTGTTGCTGAGGAGTTGTTAAAATTGGAACACTTGTGCATTACTGGTGTGAATGTAAAATGGTATAGCCACTGTGGAAAATGGTATGATGATTCTTCAAAAAATTAAACTTAAAATTACCATGTGATCCAGCAATTCCACTTTGAGGTATACACTCAAAAGAACTGAAAGCACAGACTCGAATAGATGTTTGTACACCCATGGGTATAACAGCATTATTCACAACAGTGAAAAGGTGAAAGCAACTTAAGCGTCCATCAGTGGATGAATGAATAAACAACATGTGGAATATCCATACAATGGAATATTATTCAGCCTGAAAAGGGAAGGAAATTCCGATACGTGCTACAATATGAAGAACCTGTATACTAAGTGACGCAAGCCAGTCAGAAAAGGACAAATAACTGTATTATTCCACTCGCACGAGGTAGTAAGGCTTTGGGGAGAAACAGCAAAATCAGCACAGCCCACCAACTCCACTGCATTGAAACTGCTTCTGCATCTGTCAACCTGACTGCCTGGCACAGTGCGGCAAATCCCGGGCATTCAACAAATATTGTGGACCGCCACTATGCTGGAGCCACAGAAGAAATATGATCAAAGCTGCATGAAGCACTCGGGGCATTGAAGATCAACTGCTAATGAGTTAGGCTCATTTAATACTTAGAGTAGTTACATTCATAGGGACGGAAAGTAGAATGGTGGTTGCCAGGGACTGAAGAACGGGGAGTCATTTCATGGCTACAGAGTTTCCAATCCACAGAGTGAACAGAGTCCTGGAAATGGATGGTGGTGATGGTTGCACAACAGTGGGAATCTACCTAATACTACCGAACTGGACACTAGAAAATGGTTTCAGTGTGTGGGTTTTTTGTTTGTTTGTTTTGTTTTTTGAGACAGAATCATGCTCCGTCGCCCAGGCTGGAGTGCAGTGACTTGATCTCAGCTCACTGCAATCTCCCAGGTTCAAGGGATTCTCCTGGCTCAGCCTCCTCCTGAGTAGCTGGGATTACAGGCACGTGCCACCACCCTCAGTTAATTTTTGTATTTTTAGTACAGACAGGGTTTCACCATATTGGCCAGGCTGGTCTCAAACTCCTGACCTCGTGATCTACCCGCCTCGGCCTCCCAAAGTGCTGGGACTATAGGCGTGAACCACTGCTCCCGGCCTCGAGCCACCGTGCCCAGCCTGTGACTTTTAAATTTTCCAAATTCATTAGCAGTGGATCCTCAGTGCAGTGCTTCTTGCAGCCGTGATCATATTTCTTTGGTGGTTCTAGTGTAGTGGTGGTCCACAATATTTGTTGAACGCCCGGGATTTGCCACACTGTGGAAAGCAGTCGGGCCGACGGACACAGAAGCAGTTTCAAGGCAGTGGAGTTGGTTGGCTGCGCTGATTTTCATATGTTTCTCCCCGAAGTTTTAATGGCTAGATATTAGACCAGCTGGGAAACAAGAAGGGAAATGGGGAGAGTGGAGGGACTCTACTGCGGGATGGGTGAGTGGAGTGGGGACCCGTGGAAGATGTAAAGAGAATCCAAGCGGAAAAAGAGTGAAGCCCCCTGGTGGGCAGAGGTGGTAGGGGTTGTGAGGGGCAGCCAGGGCCCTTGTCCAATTCCAAATACCCAGGAAACCAGCCAGGAGCTGACTTTGCAGGGCTGTGCATCTTAGAAAGTGTTTCAATTGCCACTATCCTCGCCTGGGCCAACTATGGCAATGTATGGACAGCAAAGCCCTTTCCCACATAGTATCTGATTTTATTTTATTTCTACTCACTTTTTTTGTACATACTACGTAGTTATCTTTTGAGGGTGCGGGTTTTGTTTTGTTTTGTTTTGTATTTGCAACTTTTTTGTTTTGTGGTTGGCACCAACGTGTTATTATTGATCCCAAATTTTCTTCTGTTTCATGTTAGGTCAATGTTAAAACTAGAAACAAGACTGCTGAATATTGTTTTCTAATGTTTGTCTTCAGCAAATCTAGGTCTTAAAAAAATAGAATAATGCAATACTTGGTTTTTAACACAATGCTTTCCTGTCAGTATCTAAACACATACACACATGCAATTAAAACTGTATATTCTGTTCGTATCCAGCCTGGCCAACATGGTGAAACTCCATCTCTCCTAAAAATAAAAATTAGCTGGGTGTGGTGGTATATGCCTATAATACCAGCTATTCGGGAGGCTGAGGCAGGAGAATCACTTGAACCCAGGAGGCAGAGGTTGCAGCAAGCCAAGATTGCACCACTGCACTCCAGCTTGTGCAACAGAGTAAGACTCTGTCGAAAAACAAAACAAAACAAAACTGTATTCTAAGCTTATTTGGGGGAAAAAGACCAATTTTCAAACTAATTGAGGAAATTCAGGAGCATAACAAGTTGGTGGCAATATCATTTATATCAATATAGTCATTTATATCAATATATATGTATTATATCAACATAGTGATTCCGACCCAAATCACTATATTCATTTTCACTTCAGCAACAAGAAATAGCCATTGATCATTTCAATCAGAAAAGATCCTGTTAGGGCCGGGCGCGGTGGCTCAAGCCTGTAATCCCAGCACTTTGGGAGGCCGAGACGGGCGGATCACGAGGTCAGGAGATCGAGACCATCCTGGCTAACACGGTGAAACCCCGTCTCTACTAAAAAATACAAAAAACTAGCTGGGCGAGGTGGCGAGCGCCTGTAGTCCCAGCTACTCAGGAGGCTGAGGCAGGAGAATGGCGTAAACCCGGGAGGCGGAGCTTGCAGTGAGCTGAGATCAGGCCACTGCACTCCACCCTGGGCGACAGAGCGAGACTCCGTCTCAAAAAAAAAAAAAAAAGAAAGAAAAGAAAAGATCCTGCTAAATGCGTCCCCTGACTTTGTGAAGACGTGGTGAGACAGCCGTTTCATCCAGGTGTTCTGGTCCAGGCTGGAGGCAGGTGGAGTTAGATTTCTGGAGCCTCCTGGAGTCGCTCTGTGGCTACACAGCGACCCCTACTGCTCACTGCGGGAGTGAGGAAAACCTAGAGCGAAATCAGGAAAAGAATATGCTGATTCCTGAGCCTCAGAAAACTGAGAAGTAGGTGGGGCCATACCATTTTCTCTGCACTTTATGAGTATAATAATTCTCAAAGGACTGGCTCCATCTACCAGTACCTACTAAATGGAAACCATCAAATCAAATGGGAGGCTCACGGCAGATGCCAGCTCCACCGAGCGGGTCTGGGCAGGGTGAGCCCAGGAGAACACCTGGTTGTGGCTGCAGAGGCTGGACACGTGTTTGCTTTGTGGGACAAGAGCTGATGGAATCAGGAAGAGCAAGGAGAAACTGACCCTCCCTTCACCTTTGCCAGGAAGTGACACTTCTTGGCACCAGAATGTCTGGGGCTGGGTTTGGGAACCGGGGTGTGACGTGTCTATCGCTCACCGGCAGATCTTCCACTCCTTTCCAGAAGAGTCACCGGAGACGTGTCAAAGTCTCCTTCTCTGGTGCCCGTTGCCAAGTCAGGACTTTGCTGGGCACTCCCAGAGTAGGTGTGGCAGCTCATAGGACACCTTCGGAGCCAAGGGAAAGATGGCAACTTGGTCTGACTAAGGAGGAATCCACAGATGCGGCTCGTCTGCACAGCAGGCAATGCAAACCCAGGCAGGAGCTCCTCATGTTTGTAAGCCTTATTCAGTGAGCCCCACTTTATTTTGCTGCTGATTAAAGCTGTGTGTTGTAGAAGCATTGCCTGATGTTCAGAGGGCAGGGCCGCCGGGAGCCTGGCATGAAGGACCCAAGGACAACCAGTTTAGCAGTCAAGTATCCATGTGGTACCTGCAAGATGGAACAAGAGAATGTAGGAGGAGACCCTTGGAGCTGCATAGACGTAGGAACAGTGGCACATACAGACACATACTGTCTTGCTGGGTCTGGAAATGGTTCCTGGGATGTGGTAGGGAAGGGTGGGGTAAATTCAACTGGGATAAATACAACAGAAGTGAGCGCACAGCCAGAGGCCAGGGGCAGCCAGCTGCTATCACTCCTCAGCCTCTCTCTGTCAGAAACTGTCTTCCTATTTCAGCCAAAGTCTCTGCTATGTCTGTGAAGTAGAGATACTGACAAGCATTTCCCCCTGCTGATGTTCTGCCTGGAAGGACCCTTACTCTGGAAATAACATACAACCACCAATGCCAACAACTTCATCACTCAGTGCTTTTGGCCAGCAGAAAGACAAATACACTTCTACTACTTAGAGAGAGTCTATTGTGCACCAAGTACTCTATACCTCTTAGTTTATTTAATTCTTCCAACAGAATTCTTATCCCTGTTTTACAGGTGAAGAAACCGAACTACAGAGAGGTTAAGCCACCTGGGGCAGGAACCAGGATGGAATCCAGGCAGTCTTGTTGCTGAGACCATCTCCATAATCCTCTGCTGAACTTCTTCCTACCGAGAAAGACATGTTCTGGCACAGCAAGGGCCAAGAGGCTGCTCCCTGGTGGGCATATTATTGTTCTTTCCACTCTCCATGACCTCTTTGTACATGTTTGCATGAGTGCTTTATTCCTTGCTATCATTTTTTGAAATGATGAAGCAAGGTAGCCGTCTGTTAAGGAAAAGCCGGAGAGATTTCCATGTGCCTGCTGCTCCAGTCCCGAGTGAGGAGCGTTCCCAAGTGGCTTGTTCAAGGCGGTCTGTTTGCTGACAACATACAGTGCAAACAAGGGCTCTGGTGGGGACGTCAGAGGAGCAGCTGCTCGGTGTCTAGGAGAGCTTGAGTGTGGTTTGCAAAGCAAACTGACTCTAATTAGGACAAATACTGTGGTGGCCTGGGACCTCTGAAAGATAAAGCAGCAAGGAAGTGTTGACCAGGACGTTTCCAAGGGCCGAGGTGCAGAAACAGAGGAGCAGTCCAGGGATGTAAGGATTGGTCTCTCACTGACCCTAAGTCTACCTGAGTCAAGGACTCTGTCTGTGGGGACCCAAGAGGAAGTCAACCTGCAGCCATTTGACACCCTTGGTATTTAAGGGGACAGCTTTGCAGAAGGAAAGGTGAAGGCTACTTGGGAGGAGGCGTCACTTGATCAAGGTGTTGTTTAAATGATTTTACCAGTTTAACAACCTTGCAGGTTAGCACAGGCCCACGTTGCACAGAAGCAAGCCGGCAAAAGGAAATAACATGAGCAAGTTTTCAGAGAGAGAGATGAAGGGTAAAAGTCTCAATGTCCTTTGCCCTGCAGTGCTTCCTGGACTTTCACATGCGTGCCTATCATCTGGGATCATCTGGGATCAAGGCGAGGAGATTTAGGTTTGAGCCTGGACATTGCCAGCCCTTGACATGGCCAGCCCTTAGCTGTGCATCTTGGGCAAGTCACTCAGCTCTGTGGGACATCGATTTCCTCATACAACTGGCAACTACCTCATAGGGTGGTGGTAGAGACTGAATGAAACGGTGTAAGCAAAAGAGCACAGGGGCTGGCACAGAGTGAACATTAGCAGCTAGTTTTGTTTTCATCATTACTATTGACAAGCATTCATTGGACAAGTACTCACCTGTGCCGTGGTAGATGCTCCTGGTTCCCACCACCCCCATGAGAGTGTGTGAGTGCCGGCTGCAGACACAGTTGCCGCCTTCCCAGAGAGCTGCCCTCTGCAAATGGCATTGCACCACCTGGCTATGCCTGGAAGGGTGTACCCAGTGACTGACTAACACAGGTGCAAAAACCTGGCCCCCAACACACGGCGTGACAACTCTGTGGTGCATTCAGGTACCAGAACTCTTCAGGGGAATCAGGTCAGGTTACACTCATCTGAAGCCATACTTTTGCTTAGCTTTTCCCTGGATAACTTCCCTCTCCTCCCTGCGGATTTCCCCTGAGTGCCCACCCTCCAGCCTGACCTGAAACAGCTGTCCGCCCTTGCCAGGCTCAGAGGTGAGCAGTGAAGAAGCAGTTGCCCCTGCCCAAAATGAGCTTATGCTCTGCTGGGGGAAACTGATCAGTAAAGGGACAATTTTTTATCATAAGGAATTCCATGGAAGTAACTCTGAGGTGGTACTCATAGGATGCTACTGCGGGAAGCAACAGCTAAATCGGGCCTTCCTGGGTGGGGAGGACTGGCCAGGCAAGCAGGGGTGAAGGGTATGGGCAGAGAGAGGGCCACCTGCAAGGCTCAGAGAGGGCAAGATGGTTTTTCAGACGTGAAGGGGCCCCTTAGAGGCCCCAGGACTAAGGAAAGAGTTTGCTGCCAGAACCTTTTCCTTCTGTGGACCACAGAGGTGACCCCTGGGCAGAATCTCCATGGCAACAACCCACATTCCCTGAGGCTGACTTTTGGGTTGATGCTGCTGGGATAACATAGGGCAGCAACCTTCACACAGATTAATTCCTTCCCCATGGATGGTTTGGTCCAGTGGGAGCCTCAGTTGCAGGTGGACTCAGCCCTCCTTCCCACCCTCAGCAGAGGAACACAGCTACCATCACAGCGTGACAAATACTATACAATTCTGCTCATGGCAAATACTATGTGATTCCACTCATGGCAAATGCTATACAAATCTGCTCATGACAAATACTATGCGATTCCGCTCATGACAAATACTATGCAAATCCATTCACGACAAACACTATGCAATTCCAGTCACGGCAAACACTATGTGAATCCACTCATGACAAATATGATGTGATTCCACTCATGACAAGTACTACGCAAATCTTCTCATGACAAATACTACACAATTCCACTCATGACAAATACTATGCAATTCCGCTCACGGCAAACACTACGTGATTCCGCTAATGGCAAACACTATGCGATTCCACTCATGGCAAACACTATGCGATTCCGCTCATGGCAAACATTATGTAAATCCGCTCATGACAAATACAATGCAATTCCGCTCATGACAAACACTATGCAAATTGGCTCACAACAAACACTATGTGAATCTGCTCATGACAAACACTATGCAATGATGCTTATGACAGACACTATGTGATTCTGCTCATGACAAATACTATGCAAATCCACTCATAACAAACTCTGTGCGATTCCGCTCACAACAAACACTATGGGAATCTGCTCATGTGAGGCATCTAGCAACAGATTCACAGACAGGAAGTGGCACGGTGGTGACCGGGGCAGAGGGGCGAGGGTTGTTGTTTAATGGGTGCAGAGTTTCAGTTTGGGAAGATAAAAAAAATTCTGGAGGTGGATGGTGGTGACAGTTGCACAACAATGCCAATGTCCTTAATGTCACTTTAAAATGGTTAAGATGGGCCGGGCGCGGTGGCTCAAGCCTGTAATCCCAGCACTTTGGGAGGCCGAGACAGGCGGATCACAAGGTCAGGAGATCGAGACCATCCTGGCTAACATGGTGAAACCCCGTCTCTACTAAAATACAAAAAACTAGCCGGGCGAGATGGCGGGCGCCTGTAGTCCCAGCTACTCGGGAGGCTGAGGCGGGAGAATGGCGTGAACCCGGGAGACGGAGCTTGCAGTGAGCTGAGATCCAGCCACTGCACTCCAGCCTGGGTGACAGAGCGAGATTCCGTCTCAAAAAAAAATAAAATAATAAAATAAAATGGTTAAGATGGTGTAAAATATACATAGCATATGTATTACCTTTATGTTATGTATATTTTACCACAATTAAAAAAAAAAGACTATGTCTATTGCGGTGCTGACACTTGCCTGGCAATGTGACCCTGGCTGTATCTGTGATGATTCTTCTGCTCCAGGAAGCTCTTTGTGGCATCTCTGTCCACCTCATCGTTTTTTGTTTTGTTTTGGTTTGGTTTTTTGGGGGGGTTTTTTGGTTTTGTTTTGTTTTGTTTTGTTTTGTTACAATAGAACAGAACTGAAAGTCATAAGAAAAACACTAACAGCTATTCTTGGTCCTAGTTTGGGTTCACAGAACAGTGGTGTCATTTTGGGAGCTTCCTATGTTACAGCCAGAACAGAAATGACAACTGCAGCATCCACATGTGTCTTCTCCGCCTTGCCCCTGATGTGAGTTCTGCTGTGAACCAGTCACTTCTTACTGGCCTCGGTTTCACAGGACTTACTTAGGGGGATGTTCCAGAAGGAGGAAAGTGGGGAAGGGATGGATGGCTCTTAGACCGTCCAGCGCCTTAGAACCCCTCCTTGTTCAGATAAAGAGAAGTTTGCAAGAGCCAGGGAGGTGAAGTCCAAAGTCACTCTCTTTGCTTTTATAAGTAAGTGGTGACCCAGGTCTGCTGGTTCCTAACACAAGACTACTCCCACTGAGTTACCCTAAAACTTGACAGTCCAGACGCCGTTTGATGACTTTAGTTGTCTAATTAACTCCCACCTGGAATAACTGAACTTTTGTGTTTCTCTTATTTGTTTCTTTGATACCTAGTGTTTGCCCAGCTAAAGTAAACTTTTTAAAGATATGGAGTGGGGTGAGAGGATTTGCTTTTTATACCCTGATAAGTGTAAGAGGGTGCCTAGGTCTCCAGAAAGTCCATTTGACTAACAAATTGAGGGTTCATGAATCTACATTAGACTCCCAAGCTGCCTCCCTCGTGTTGGGCCCAAAGGTAAAAAGAAACAAAAATGTATTGAGCACTGCCGGGTGCCGGCCCTGTGACAGTTTTTATTCAGCCCTCACAGAATCCCAAAGGTGGCATTGTCTGCCTTGTTTCAGATGAGGCAGCTATGGCTTAGGGCTTAAGGAACTGGTCCAAACCCACCCCATGGCCGCTGCTGGGTGAGTGGCACAGCTAAGAGTTAGGCAGCACAATGCCTGGCATTCAGCAGGCCCCCAGTGAAGGTTTGTTGAATGAATAAATGAACTCGTATCCATCTGTCAATAACACCCCTACTCTCGCCCCTTCCCCATTGTCATTATGTGGATAGTGGACCCTAGACAGTGTCCTCAGGCTCAACCTCTAGGGTGACAACATAGTCAAATAGGAGACAAAAACATCTGAAAGAGGATAAGACAAGTAAGATTATTCTTGCTTTATAAAGATAATCAGTTTTATTAATCATTGAAACACATGGAGGTGACGTGAAGGGTTGGAGAGGATATTGCACAATTAGAGAGCTAATTTGTGTTGGAACAAAACATTTTATGCATGCATGTATGTATGTATGTATGTATGTATTACAGACAGAGCCTCACTATGTTGCCCAGGCTGGTCTCAAATTCTTGGGCTCAAGCAATCCTGCCATGTTGGCCTCCCAAAGTGTTGGGATTACAGGTGTGAGTCAGCATGCCCAGCTGGGAACATCACATTTTAAAACAATGAAGAGAGGGGGAAATTGATGTCTGCATGTCACCAGGTTGTCATTGTTTCTGTCGCTATGAGTAAGGAGCAAAACCTTTTTTCTTTTTTTTGAAATGGAGTCTCACAGTGTCACCAGGCTGGCATGTAGTGGCACAATCTTGGCTCACTGCAACTTCCACCTCCTGGGTTTAAGCAATTCTCCTGCCTCAGCCTCCCTAGTAGCTGGGAGTACAGGTGTGCTCCACCACGCCCAGCTAACTTTTTTATCTTTAGTAGAGACAGGGTTTCACCGTGTTGGCCAGGATGGTCTCCATCTTTTGACCTTGTGATCTGCCTGCCTCAGCCTCCCAAAGTGCTGGGATTATAGGCATGAGCCACCATGCCCGGCCCTAAAACTTTCTCTTTTTTTTAAGTTGGCAGGGCAGCAAGCACAGGGTATAGATTGGTAAGACAAGATCCCTCTGAAATAGCTCTCATGGTTCTCCCTGTCTTTCCCACAAACAGAACCGAAGCTAAAGCAGAAAGAAGTTTAGTGGAGATACCTGGAAGCCTCTCCGTAAAAACTCTGGGGCAGGAATGGGGTCTGTTTGCAGGGCTCGGGGAGGACCCATGGCTGCTGTGGAGGTTTACGCGGCACCTGAGAAATGATCAGTCAGGAAGAGGCACCTGGAGTAGCTGAGCCCAGCCAGATATTCCTTTCCCTGCTGCCTTCCCCGGGATCCAGCCATTGATATTCCTGGCCTCGGGAAATCTTGAAAACGTTATTTCAGCAGAATGAAGCAATGTACTATTCTGGCAGAACATAGTCAGGACCTGGTTACATGGGGGTTTGGCAACGATCAACGACCCCGGTGTCATACTCTAAATTTGTTTCAAAAGTGGCAGCAGGGGAGAAGGAGGTGGTGAAATCAATACTTGAAGTTTGTCTTGATTGGATGGGGTGTGTGCTTTCTTTTCCCCCCTAGTTGTTGTTGAAGCTGTTTACTGAAAGGCTGTGCAAATATGATTAGTCAGCTCCAGGGCCATTAATAACCCGCTGGACAGAGCTGGCTCCATTCCAATTGATTTTTGAATTTCTGAAACTGTCCATTTTTTTTGGAGCAGAGATGAAAGCCCCAGAGGGGTTGGTCTGAAAGCATGAGATTTTTGCCTGTACTGGGGCTGATCCCACAAACGCAGGAGAAGAAACGTTCTTCCAGTGCCATTTGCTTTCCATCTGAATGAGGCGGGGTCCTGCGGCAGCTCTGAAGAGGCAGAGACCATCACAGACGAATATTGCAGCACGTCAAGGGGACACTGCTGTTGTCTGCACACTGACAGAGACCCGGAGTGAAACGTGGCCCGAGGTTTGCCAGAATGTGCTTAAGAAGCAAACCTCACATACCTGAAACTCTCCGTGCCCTCTTGCCCTTCCAAAAACTCTCAGCTCGAATATCCTGAGAAATGTCACATAGGTAAGCTGTAGGAGCACCCATGAGAGGTGGCTGATGGTAAAAACCACTGGGGCCAGAAAACATGAATTTATATCCCAGTGTTCTGGGCCATAACTTTGAGCAAATTAATCTCTTTGATATTCTATTACAGCAATTGTGAATTGACGATGTCATTATAACCCATATCTTATTTCTGAAAAAGTACTTTTTCTGGATCTCATTCACTTAAGAACTCAAATTCTAAACATGGAGACCATCAGAGCCAAGGTCCCTGTTAAAAGAAATGTATGTTTTATACATTAAAGTTTGAAAGCAATACACATATACATTGATTTTAGAGTCATTTGTGCTATTCTACTTAGCATTTTATTTTAAAAAGCAAACTTTGCTTTTCATGTGTCTCTCAAGCTGCCTAAGACATGAGGAGAAAAATGTCTTTTAAATGAAGAGAAGAAAACTGAGGATAGCTTGTAGAAATCTACCCATACTATTCATGTTGACTATTTCTGCTTTGTGCTGTGAATAACTGCACCCTGGGATAGCAATCACTCTCTAGCTCTTTACAAAAGCAGATTCACTGTAAGAACCAAGACTAGAATTGTTGCACAGAGGTAGCAACAATTCCTACCAGCAACTTTAATAATTCTACACTTGTTGATTCATTCAAAACACAATTGAAAGGGGAAGGAAGGGTCGGGCGCAGTGGCTCATGCCTGTCATCCCAGCACTTTGGAAGGCTGAGGTGGCTGGATCATCAGGAGGTCAGGAGTTTGAGACCAGCCTGGCCAACATGGTGAAACCTCATCTCTACTAAAAATACAAAAAAATTAGCCGGACATGGTGGCACATGCCTGTATTCCCAGCTACTCAGGAGACGAAGGCAGAAGAGAATCACTTGAACCGGGGAGGTGGAAGGTGCAGTGAGCCAAGACTGTGCCACTACACTCCAGCCTGGGCAACAAGAGTGAAACTCCACCTCAAAAAAAAAAAAAAAAAAGGGAGCCAGGGGGAAGGAGAGAAGCCAAGACCTAAAGACTACAGGGGCTCAGAGGAAACTCCGTGTGAAGGTTTTAGCCATCTGCTCAAGCTGAAGCCCCCAAGTTTGTTTCAACTGAGCCCAACCTATTGTGGGTTACCCTAAACAGTACTGTAAATTACCCCAAAGAATTTGGCTTCAATATACGTGTAACTTTACCTTGCCAAAAATTACAAAGGAGATAGTTCCTGAGGAACGTTTTTCAGCTACATTCACAATAAAATAAAGAAGAGCCAGGTGTGGTGGTGCGCGCCTGTGGTCCCAGCTACTCAGGAGGATGAGTGGGGAGGGCTGCTTGAGCCCAGGAAGTTGAGGCTGCAGTGAGCTATGATTGCGCCCTGCACTCCAGGTCAGGCAACAGGGCAAGATCCTATCTCTTAAAAAAATAAGGTAAGGCCAGGTGCAGTGGCTCATACCTGTAATCCTAGCACTTTGGGAGGCTGAGGCAGGTGGATCACCTGGGACCAGGAGTTCAAGACCAGCTTGACCAACATGGTGAAACCCTGTCTCTACTAAACACAAAAAAGTTAGCTCGGCGTGGTCGCGGGCTCCTATAATCCCAGCTACTTGGGAGGTTGAGGCAGGAGAATCGCCACTTGAACCTGGCAGGCAGAGGTTGCAGTGAGCCAAGATTGTACCACTGCACCTCAGCCTGGGCAACAGAGCGAGACTCCGTGTCAAACAAATAAGTTAATTAAAATAAAAATAAATAAAATAGGTCAGGCACAGTGGCTCATGCCTGTAATCCCAGCACTTTGGGAGGCTGAGGCAGGCAGATCACCTGAGGTCAGGAGTTCGAGACCAGCCTGGCCAACATGATGAAACCCCATCTTGACTAAAAATACAAAAATTAGCCAGGTATGTTGGTGTGTGCCTGTAATCCCAGCTACTCGGGAGGCTGAGGCAGGAGAATCGCTTAAACCCAGGAGGTAGAGGTTGGAGTGAGCCGAGATCGTGCCACTACACTCCAGCCTGTGCAACAAGAGCTAGAATCCGTCTCAAAATAAACAAATAAATAAATAAAATAAAGACTTGAGGAAATTTGAAAAATTAACAAACTCCAGGAGGAAGACAGAAAGCCACTCAACTACCCGATGATTTTGCCTCATTTTCTCTCTTCAAGGAGAGAATAAACTCAAACAGGCGAGGACGGAAGGAACATGGCAGGGCGGGGCAGAACAGAGTGCGCGTCCCCTCCCCCGCCGCTCATGCCAGGTGCGTCCCATCACACCCAGTCAGGGCCAGAATCCCGGAAGTGAGGTGGCATGGGGGACGCGCTGGGACCTGGAAGAGGTCGTTGCTGGCGTTCCCTGCACTCCCTGCACTGTCATTTAGGATCTCTGCCACTTACCTCTGTCAAAGCTTAGGAGGGATGACAAGCAAACAGGGGGACCACAGTGGTCATCAGGAGACCAGGCCGGGCAAACTCACCTCAGTCCTTTTCTGAAGAGGAAGTCAGCAGGACATGTGGAGAAAATAAATCCAAGAATCATAGAAAATGGCACCTTAGACTCATGCACGGGTGGGAACCCAGGGTTCACTGAGATGAGGCGAACTGCTCTGGTCACAGCTGGTGAGTGGCAGAACTCGAACTTCAGCTCCTTACTGCTTTAGTCTAGGAGAAAGAAGAGAGTCGTCATTTGATGTGTGCTTTCCATGCTGGGCACGCTGTCTGTTTTCTCAACCAATCCCAACAGCAGAGGCACCACTATCCCCATATTCCACATGAGAGAATTGAGACTCAACGAGGATAGAAAATTGGCCCCATGTCCACCGATAGAAAGTGGGGAGATGCGTGACAAAGGCCATCTCTTCCTACTGTATCATGCCCTCCCGTTTGTAAACCTAAGCATGTTCCGTGTCTTTTCGGATTTCTTTGTGAGAAAGATGGAGAAAGGTGAACTTAATGGTGCTGTATAAAAGGACACACTGTCCGCGAATCAGAATACAGATGTTCTCTACCGACTGCTGTCTTCCGGGAGAGGCCTGTGTTCATTCTCCTTGGTATGAGCCTCAAGCACCCTGCAAACCATCCATAAGGCGGATTTGTGAATGGAAGTGGGTAGGGCTAACATGGGCAGGAGGAGAGAGAGAAAGCTGAGTGGAGAATGAGGAATATATCTGCTAGGACATCCAGCAACAGCATTCATCCACAAAACAAGTCAGTGACTTCACTGACCCTTTCTGCAAGACAACCAGATCCTATCAGGGTCTCTGTCCCTCAGAGGCCACTTTAAAGTAGACTGAGTCAGAAAAGTGAACTTTCCTATAGGCTCAAAATTACCCTGCTTTACCAGGAGGCGTAGGAATTCTGCCCCACTGCTCTGCTCTTCTTTTTTTTTTTTTTTTTGAGACTGAGTTTCACTCTTGTCGCCCAGGCTGGAGTGCAATGACGCAACCTTGGCTCACTGCAACCTCTTCCTCCTGGGTTCAAGCGAGCCTCCCGAGTAGCTGGGATTACACATGCATGCATGCCGCCACCACGCCCAGCTAATTTTTGTATTTTTAGTAGAGATAGGGTTTCACCATGTTGGCCAGGCTGGTCTCCAACTCCTGAACTCAGGTGATGCACCCACCTTGGTCTCCCAAAGTGCTGAGATTATAGGCATGAGCCACCGTGCCCGGCCCCCGACTCTTAAATGTAGAGAATTCTATGATCCTGAGCAGATGTGGTACTGCATTAAACGGTCATTGCCCTGTGTTTAAGAGTTGTGGACTATCACAGTATATAATAAAAACTTTTTTGGTTTGATTTTGTTTTAAAGTTAACCCCAGAAACACTGAAAGCTAGAAACACAGGCTTATGAAGGCAGCTGAATCCAGTAAAGGTGATCAGGCCTTTGGGAAATGCTTGTTCCTGCATCCATCTAGTTCCTCCAGGCCCGTTCCCCACACATCACAGACAGCAGGGCCTGGCAGGACCACTCCTGGGAGCCTAGCCTGGCCACCTAGCATGGCCTTATGCCTGCAGCGAGGACATCTAGGGAAGACCACACTGCAGGCCACTGACTCTGGCCGGGAGAATGTCCTTAAACCACACCTGCACCCTGCTAGGTACGGTTTATTGTGGGAATGGAGATCTGACCTGGGGTTGGGGGGAACAGATGTGCACCCCCTCTGTGCACCTTCCCCTGATCCCTGTTGGTTGGCACAGTACGGCATAGTTCACCTTGCAGGTGGACGTGTCCACTGCTCCTAGCTGAGGAGGGAAGTCAGGACACACAGCGGGAGCGATGGGGGATTTATGAGCTGGTTTAAGACAGGGTTCTTGGGAACAGGCTAGCGGGGCAGGCCTGCCCTCTCTCCCTCTGCTGGCCTGAAGAAGAGGTTCCATCAAGCTGCACCCACCCTTCGATCTCCCTGGGACGTCTGATCAGTGAGTGACCTGTGCGCACTTTAAATTATCCCACGCTGGACACAGTCGTCAGCCACGGGGGCCCTGAGCAAAAGCCCTGCTCTTGGCAACCGGCCTTCCTACAAGGCCAACGAACTGCACCGTCCAAGGGACATCTAGGTGAGGCAGCGATTCTTCAAGGAAGATGTCACATGGGGCCGGAGGCAAGGCCCCCTTGCCTCTGCAGAGGGGCGTCCAAGTCCCCAAACAGCAGCGGCCACGGGGAGGGAGCGGACAGTCTAACCTAAGAGGTCCAGGACAGACCTCTGTGCAGGCAGCGACGGACCCGTGAGCGCCGCTCTGGGCGCGGGAGCGAGGCCAGGCCGTGCCACGGCTCAGGGCGGACCCGGGGAGCTCTGGACTCAGAGCGTCAACGGAAAAAGGGGTCACAAACCACACGCACGTCCCCCAAAAGAAAACAAAACCAGCTAACGAGGCTCACTAAAAGGTGAAGCCTCAGAGCCAGGAAGTAGCTAATTTCCTTCGGGTCGCTGAGTGGCAGGACGTGAAGGACCCCAGAGAGCGCATTGGCTCCAGTTTTGTTTGGGGACCAGCTTGGCGGCCACTCCCAGGCGCTCCTGCGGCCAGCGCGTCATACCTTGGGGGCTGGCGCCATCTGCTGGTTGTTCCTAACCCACTGCCGTCCTTACTCCTCACTCAGTTTCCTGAGACCGGTATGCAACAACAGCGAGGCTTGTATCCGCGGCTCCCTTACCTGCCTTTGGGCTCTTTTAGTCTCCAAAGCAGCAAAGATTTCCTAAGAAGTGCCCATACCGAAACGCCCGTCCTCTAGGATCGCTTGAGCCCAGGAGATTGAGATTGCAGGAAGCTATGATCGGGCCACTGCACTCCAGCCCGGGTAACATAGCAAGACCCCTTCTCTAGACACACACACACACACACACACACACACACACACACACACACACAGGCCGGGCGAGGTGGCTCACACCTGTAATCCCAGCACTTTGAGAGGCTGAGGAGGGCGGATCACTTGAGGTCGGGAGTTCAAGACCAGCCTGGGCAACATGGTGAAACCCTGTCTCCACTGGAAATACAAAAATTAGCCGGGCGTGGTGGCGGGTGCCTGTAATCCCAGAGGCTGAGGCAGGAGAATCACTTGAACCCAGAGGCGGAGGTTGCAGTGAGCCGAGTTTGCACCACTGCACTCCAGCCAGGGTGACAGAGTGAGACTCCGTCTCAAAAAATTAAAAAATAAAAATAAAAATAAATAAATTTTAGAAATAAATAAATAAATATAATAAATAAAACATGCTTCCTCTCCTCAGCCTGCATTTGGGTCATGAGAGCAGGGTGCAAGCACACAAACACACACACACCACTTCATAGTAGAGGGAACCGACCAGCAATGGCTGACTAACTTGGAAAAGGTAATTGGAGAAGGATGTGAATCTCTTCCCAAAACAATCTAAACCCAGCCTCATTGGACAGCTGCTCAGTGAGCTAAATAATAAAGTCAGTGTGTGCCTCAAAAACATGCCAACCTCTATGTTCAGCCATCTCACTGCTTCCTGCAAAATAACGGCTTAAAGGGGGACACTGGCATCTTTGTCATTCCTGTCATTCCCTGGCCCCTGGACCAGCACACGATGGGGTGGGCTGCTGTGCTGGCAGAAGAACTCAGTTCTTCTTCTTCCATTTTTTTTTTTCTTTTTCTTTTTTTTGAGACAGGGTCTCAGTCGCCCAGGCTGGAGTGCAGTGGCATGATTTCCGTTCACTGCAACCTCCGTCTCCTGGGTTCAAGTGATTCTCCTGCTCATTCTCCAAGTAGTGCCAAGTAGCTAGGACTACAGGCACCCGCCACCAGGGCCAGCTAATTTTTGTATTTTTAGTAGAGATGGGGGTTTCACTCTGTTTCTCAGTTTGGTCTTGAACTCCTGACCTCAGGTGATCCACCCACCCCAGCTTCCCAAAGTGCTAGGGTTACAGGAGTGAGCCACTGCGCTCGGTCGGAACCCAGTTCTTAAAGATGGAATTAATTGATTCATTCAACAAATAAGTACGGAGTGCCTCTGAGGTGCAAGCACTATTAGTTGCCAAGAAAGCAGAGAACAAACGTGGAATGTTAATGATGCACGCACGGTAGCTGGGAGAAGCAGACGAGAAATAAGGAGAAGAAAAATCAGCTACACTGATGAGTGTAGCTGTTACAAGGGAGACGAAATGTCTGCTGATGATTTTATAGTCGGGAGGGCCCAGTGAAGGGGATTCCTTAGAGTGGGTCTGAATGACTCTGAAAAACCAGCCTGGGTGCAGGGTGAGCATCCAGGGAGGAACCCTGAGGCAAGAACAAGGTTAGGTTTGAATGGGATAGTTTGCTGTGTATCTGCAGGAAGAGGAGGAAAGACATGAGTTGAGCATCTTACCTGTGCAGGTATCATTCTAGAACATGAGTTTTGTTTTGTTTCATTTTATTTTTATAGGAGAGAAACTGGTACTTCCATACAATACAAGGGAGTACCAGATGTGTAAGTAACTAACTGAAATGCAATTTCAAAACAATGTCTTCCCCTGCAGAAAAGAATGGTTTCCCAAGATGAAAATCTCATTAGGGCAAGAATGAACACAATGTTTCCAGTGTTTTACTGTAGAGAAAATAAACCATTATGATTCTTTTTATGTATTTATTTATTTTGAGACAGGGTCTCTGTCACCCAGGCTAGAGTGCAGTGGTGTGATCTTCACTCACTGGAGTGCAGTGGTGTGATCTTGGCTCACTGGAGTGCAGTGGTGTGATCTTAGCTCACTGGAGGGCAGTGGTGTGATCTTGGCTCACTGCAACCTCTCAGGTTTGCTTCGGCCATTCTCCTGCTTCAGCCTCCTGAGTAGCTGGGATTACAGGTGCGTGCTACCATGCCTGGCTGATTTTTGTATTTTTAGTAGAGACAGGGTTTCACCATGTTGGCCAAACTGGTCTCCAGCTCCTGGCCTCAAGTGATCCACCTGCCTCAGCCTCCCAAAGTGCTGGGATTACAGGCGTGAGCCACCACGGCCGGCCAATTTTTATCATTATTATTTTCAGAGACAAGGTCTCACTCTGCCACCCAGGCTGGAGTACAGTGGCATGATCACAGCTCACTGCAGCCTCAACCTCCTGGGCTCAAGTGATCCTCCAGCCTACAGAGCAGCCAGGACTGCAAGTGTGCACCACCATGCCCAGCAGATTTTTTTAAGTTGTTTTGTGGCGATGGGAGTCTTGCAATGTTGCCCAGGCTGGTCTCCAACTCCTGGGCTCAAGCATTCCTCCCACCTCGGCTTCTGAAAGTGCTGGACTTACAGGTGTGAGCCACCATTCCAGATGTAGAAAATAAATTAGATATTGCATTCAGTTTTTAAATTATGGACAAATTTTTGTTTATGAGAAGACAGTGATAGTGTGCGCTACAGCAAGACAGACAACCGTGTGGATGAAGCCACGAGGTGGAGCTGTAGCCTCAAAAAAGCAGAGCCCGGCCCTAAACCAGCAGAAGTGGAGCCTGGAGCTTTTTGTATTTCTTCTCTCTCCCTAGAGGGAAGGGTCACTTTTAAACATCTCCATCTTACACATTACCCAAGGCCTGATTTTACCTTTTCTTTTCAAGAGCATGAGTTATTTTAACCCCCTCCCATCGTCCTGTGTTCCATTGTCTCCTCCAGCCCAGAGGCCCCTCAGTCACTTGGAGCCTCCCCAAGGGAACGAGGTAGCAGAAGGAATGGAAAGCTTGGCCAATCAGCCTTTCCAGTTCCCATCAGAAGGAAGGCTTGCAGGAATGTGCTTGCTGGAAGTGGGGATTAAAGAGGGGTGACGATTGCATACAAACTCCAGGATAGAAGAAGAGTTACCTGTAATAATAATTTAGGAGTCGGAGTGAAGAAATAAGAAACAACCAACGCTTGAGCATTAACAACGTGCCCAGCACGACGCCAAACGCTCTGCTCATCTCCACATCTTAACTTCGTAATTCCACAAGGTAGGTGCTGTTATTGGCCACAACAGAGATAAGAAGTCTGAGGCTCAAGGAGGTTAAGTCATTGGAAGTAAGGGATTTGAATCCAGACACTCTGACTCCAGAGCCCAGGAAATTATTACATGTGAAATACCCCAAATTGGGCTTTCTAGATGGGTACAAGTCAATTCAGGCTATTCAGTCAGCTAATACACTCCTAGCAAGGGGTGGAAGGTAACGTCCAAAACAAAAGACACCTGCGGTTCCACCCCCAGCCCCACTCATTGTAGTATTCATCTGCTGAGCTACCTGGATTGCTTGGATGCATCTCCACATTTCCTTCCTTCGTTCCTTCCTTCCTTCCTTCATATTCCTTCCTTCTTCTCTCTATTTATTTATTTATTTGTTTATTTATTTTGAGAGAGAGTCTCACTCTGTCACCCAGCCTGGAGTGCAGTGGCACGATCTCGGCTCACTGCAAGCTCCGCCTCCCAGGTTCGCGCCATTCTCCTGCCTCAGCCTTCTGAATAGCTGGGACTACAAGCGCCCACCACCATGCCCAGCTAATTTTTTGTATTTTTAGTAGAGACGGGGGTTTCACTGTGTTAGCCAGGATGGTCTCGATCTCCTGACCTCGTGATCTGCTCGCCTCAGCCTCCCAAAGTGCTGGTATTACAGGCTTGAGCCACTGCGCCCGGCCCTTCTTCTCTCTTTCTTTCTTTCCCTTCCCTTCCCTTTCTTTCCTTCCTTCTTTCCTTCCTCCCTTCCTTCTTTCCTTCTTCCTTCCTTCTTCCCCTCCCTTCCTCCCTCCCTTCCTTCCTTCTTTCTTTCTTCTCCCTCCTTCCTTGCTTTTTACAAAGTCTCACTCTGTTACCCAGGCCAGTTGCAAACTCCTGGCCTCAGGTGATCCTCCTGCCTCAGCCTCCCAAAGTGCTGGGATTACAGGCATAAGCCACCATGCCCAGCCTTCATTTCATATCTAATGCCACATTGAAACTCTTGGTTTACATGTATATCTCCCCTATTTACTCAGAGGTTAGTAATGGCAGGAACTTTTTTACTATTTTTGTATCCCAGCTGCTATAATATCCCCAGATTTTAAATAGGTGTCTCCCACTTAATTAATATGACATTTTAAATTTTAATTTCATTATAGAACATTTCAAACATACATAAAGTTTTTTAAGTTTGATAAACCCACAAATATGCATCACTCAGTTTCAATCATTAGCACTTTTTCATTTTTCATATTTTTAAGTGCAAAAAGAAAAAGAGCAATCATCTATTGAATGTTTACTGGATATTACTCTGTTCTCAGCCTTTTACTGTCCATAGCCTTGAAGGAAGCTCCGAAGGTCAACATCGTCCAGCCAGTAGGGAGAAGGGGCAGGGTCTGGCCCCAGTCAGTCTCACTCTCGAATTCATGCCCAGAATTACCTTGACCTGCTGCTTGTCTCATAGTAGACCCAAGAAATATCATTTGAGCAGAATGTAATTGAATCCCAGTTTACATATTAGGAACCACCCTGACGAGTTAAAGGAGGTAACCAGATAGTCGTGGGAAAGTCACCTAAAAAATACTGAAAGGGGGCCGGGTGCAGTGGCTCACACCTGTAATCCCAGCACTTTGGGAGGCCGAGGCGGGCGGATCATGAGGTCAGGAGACTGAGACCATCCTGGCTAACATAGTGAAACCCCGTCTCTACTAAAAATACCAAAAAAAAAAAAGTAGCTGAGTGTGGTGGCGGGCACCTGTCGTCCCAGCTACTCAGGAGGCTGAGGCAGGAGAATTGCTTGAACCCGGAAGGCGGAGCTTGCAGTGAGCCTAGATGGCGCCACTGCACTCCAGCCTGGGTGACAAAGTGAGACTCCATCTCAAAAAAAATAAAAATAAAAATAAATTTAAAAAAATTTTAAAAAGTACTGAAAAGATGTTTAAGTGGAGGAAGGTAAAGAATCCCATGACAACTGTGTTTAGAAGAGGGATGAGACCCATTCTGTGTGGCTGGAGAGGAAGACCAACAGGGGCCCACGGAGGCAGACTTTCATTCAATATAAAGAATTTGTAAGCAATTAGAGAAGAATGAAAAATAATCTGGAAGATCACTGATCAGAGATCTGATTGCTATAAAGGTTGCTCTAAAGGAGATGCCTGCATTTGTGGGCAGGTAAATTAGACAATATCTGAAGTCCCTTCCAACTGCTATGGCCTGCAGCTTTATGCTTTGCACATACAGGGTTTGAGGGTGATGGCAAGACGGGAGGAACGTGTGTTTTTAGACCTCAGTGACTGGAAGAAGAGCAGGACCGTGCCCAGAGACAGAAAAACCGAGAAGGAGCTAGTTTCAAAAAGGAAGATAAATCTGGTTTTGGACAGATTTGTTTCTTAGTGTGAAAGGAGGAGAGTTTTTGTTTCCAGAAGTATTTTAGGAAGTCTCCATGAGAGGCAAGTGTGGAAGAGAGGAAACGGATAGGAGAGGAGGCCATGTCAGGTGTGCCCTGGACAAAGGCCTGGGAGTAGGACCAAGCCTAGGACAGGCTCCGGGACAGCCCTGCGTCCTCACACAAAGCAACTCAGTAGTCTGCTGTCATATGTGTCCTGCTGTCATCCACTCTGCACCTCCCACCTTTCCGCCGCCTGGAGTTCCGAGGCTTTGAGTTTCCAACCCTTGGCTGAGAGTTTGCAGAGACTTGCGCTGGTTAAAGGGTAGTAGCAGAAATCTGCCCAGCAGTAGGTGGGGATCAGGTTGTACAGTGCCTGGGCACTGCAAGACATTGGGGTTTTTATCTCAAGCCACAAAAGACTGGAGCAGAAGAGTGACATGGTGGGAACCGGGCTGGAAGAAGAATAATGCCGTGGTAGATTTTGACTTGATCAGCAGTGGGGCGATCTGGAAGCAGGGGGTTGCCAGAGGATTACTGGGCCACCCAAGGGCCTGTGATTTCTTGTCTGTGCAGTTTACACCGGCTGCTCCCTCAGACTGAAAACTGCTTTCCTGCCCTGCAGTCCTCCACCTGGGTCAGCTCCCATTTCCCTTTTAGATCCAGCGGAAGGTTCTCTTCTCTGAAGCCCTCCCAGGGCCATGCCAGCCCAGCCCAGCCGCTAGGCAGGGAGGCTCTGTAGACCCTTTAATGTGTCAGTCTCATTTCTAGACAATCAGTAGCCTGAGGACGGGGATCATGTTTTATTCAGTTTTAAAATTTCATTTGTAAATATTTAGGGGTGCAAGTGCAGGCTTCTTACATGCACGTATTTCCCTGTGGTGAAGTCTGGGCTTTGGGTGCACCCATCACCCAAAGAGTGAACACTGTACTCAATAGGTAATTTTTTCAACCCTCACCCTCTTCCTACTTCCCCGCCTTTTGGTGTCTCCTGTCTATTTTTCCACTCTGTCCATATGTACTCATTGTATAGCTCCCACTTGTAAGTGACAACATGCAGTATTTGACTTTCTGAGTCATTTCACTTAGGATAATGGCCTCCAATTCCATCGTTGTTGCTACAAAAGACATTATTTTTATTTATTTATTTATTTATTCATTTATTTATTTATTCATTCATTCATTCATTCATTCATTCATTCATTCATTCATTCATTCTGAGACAAAGTCTCACTCTGTTGCACAGGCCAGAGAGCAGTGGTGTGATCTCAGCTCTCTGTAACCTCCACCTCCCAGGTTCACGCAATTCTCCTGCCTCAGCCTCTGAAGTCGCTGGGATTACAGGTGCCCATCATGCCCAGCTAATTTTTGTACTTTTAGTACAAAAATTATGGGATTCCACCATGTTGGCCAGGCTGGTCTGGAACTCCTGACCTCAAGTGATCCTCCTGCCTCAGCCTCTCAAAGTGCTGGGATTATAGGTGTGAGTCACTGTGCCCGGCCTTGATTTTAGTTTTTTAAGGCCAAGTAGCATTCCATGATGTATATACACCACATTTTAAAAATGATGCCCCAATGATGAAACTTAGGTTGATTCCAAATCTTTGCTCTTGTGAATAGTGCTGGAATAAACAGATGAGTGCAGGTATGTTTTTGATATAATGAGCTCTTTTCGTCTGGGTAGATGCCCGGTAGTGGGACTGCTGGGTGGAATGCTAGTTCTATTTTTAGTTCTTTGAGCAATCGCCTTACTGTTTTCCACAGTGAATGAACTAGTTTACATTCCCACCAGCAGGGCTCCCTTTCTCCACATCTTCACCAACATCTGTTGTTTTCTACTTTTTAATGATAGCCATTCCGAGTGGTGTAAGATGCTCTCTCATTGCATTTTATTCATTTTTATAACCCTAGGGCTGAGCGTGGCATCTGACAGACTGCACGAATGTTGAGTTGTGAATAGACGGGGGCTGGATGCAGGAAGGAACAAATGAAAGAACGAAGGAATGAATGAATGAATTTCACGGTGACAGCTCCGAGGAGAGTGGTATGAGGATGTTAGGGAAAAGGAGTGGAGAGCATAAGGGATACTCCTTTTCCCTATCTGCCCATCCTCAAAAAGTTGGAAACTTCTTTGTGCTGGTTCTTTCTGGTGCCGGGAAGACGGCAGTGGTAAGTGGGCAGAATGCTTGCCTGGCTGTGGGGCGCAGCAGCCTGGGTCCTGCCGCTCTGAGCAGGACCAAGAGCTGCCCATGTACCTTGATTCAACCGGTTCTTTTTATCAAGCAGGGTCACAGAGCGTGGGAGCCTCCTTCCTGTGGACTACCAAGTTTTTTGTCTGAAGAGACAAATAGAGATCCCTCTTTGCACATGGTGCCCTCTGTGCTATAAACCATCACTGAGACACTGTGTCACTTTATGTTTGCGTCACCGTCTTGTCACACATCTAGACATTCTGTCGGTGATCCTGATCTGCATAGACTGGGGCTTTTGTTGTGTGTAGCAGACGCTGTTTGAGGGTGGGGAAACTGCAGTCATGACTGTACTATCTTCTTCTCTGAACAAGCAGAAAACAAAGGAGAAGAAAACTCCAGAATTGGATGTGGCCTTTACTAGCTCAAACCCCTACTTGTTTCGCTGAATTGTTCCCCCAATTATCTAGCTTTAAAGTCTCCCCCTTTAGGAGAAACCAGACAGCAGAGGAGTCCAGTACTGCTATCCCCACTCTGCTAATCATTGGCTGTGTGGCCTCGGGCAAGTTACTGAATCTCTTTCAGCCTTCGAATCTATCAGATGAGGTACTTTTAGTAGCTCCACAAAGACAGCGCATAAAGCACTTAGCAGAGTGCTTCTCAGCACTCAAAGCCAGAGCTGTTCTTACCTCGCTTCTGAAGCACCCTTTCTGGTGCCTGGCTCTGAACGTTTGTCTCTGTTCCGCAGCCGAGGTGAGGCTGTCCTGAGTGCTGCAGACTAATGACTGAAAAGAACTGTGCCTTACAAAATCTCGGTCACCTCAGAACATAACTGCTTATGAGGAACACAATGAGATTTTTACGCAGACCTGCAAAGCAGTTTCTCTTTTAGTATAATCAAACGTGAGTCATGGTGCTTGAGATTCTCTTGAAGTGACTCCAGCTTTCTTCCTTCCAGCTGAAGGCCCCTCTAAGGACATGAAAGACCTCTACGCTGGGGTGGTGCCTCCCAAATCCACATCTTCCCATGAGAGACGTCTCGTTCACCCCAGTCCTCCTAAATCCCACAAACCCGATGTGGGGTTTCAGGCAGCAGCATATGAAGAATTGTGGCGCCCGGTCCCAGACGCACACACAGTACCCCAGACATACACACAGCACTCCCAGACACACACACAGCACCACAGACACACAGCCTCCCAGATGCACACACAGCACCACAGACACACACACAGCACTCCCAGATGCACACACGGCACCACAGACACACACACAGCACTCCCAGACACACACACAGCACCACAGACACACACACAGCACCCCAGACACACACACAGCACCCCAGACGCACACACAGCATGCCACTGGCTTGGGTGCATTGAGAACAGCTGAGGCCTCAGGACTCTCTGTAAATATTTATTGAGTGCATTGCACTGGAGACACAGTCCTTGACTATAGACCTCTCTGGAAAAATAATAACTATTTCCCCAAACACTAAGTCCAAACACTAAATCAGCTGGTGTTTATCCTCCGTTTTATTATTTTTTTAAACCAAGACATGCTATGGTTTCCCTTTATGGCAGCTAAGGCTCAGCAATCCCATTACTTTGGATTTATTCCCTTTGGCATAATCTTTTAAATTGGATTTTTGCCTCTTTGCTTCCTGATAACTCAGCCAAGCGTTGATTTTATTGCATCTGTTTGTAATATCTGAAGCCTTGAGCTTATTACTCAACTCATTCCTTTGCCTCCCTGTTTCTATGCACAGGAGGAACCTGGTGCAGGCTTTTCCAGCCCTAAGAGTTGAAAGCTCTATCTTGCTTTCTTTACTACAACATTCTCTCCTTTGACTGAGACTTTGCCCAAAGGATGCAATGCCAGGGCAATGCCGCAGCATCTGCTGTCACAAAACAAATGTCATGGACTGGGCAAGGCGGGGTTTCTGTTCCAAGGTGTGACTTCCATGGGTATGGCTGCCTCCATGTGGAGAGGTAGCCTGTGCGTGAGGTTCAGCTCCCCGCTCACCAGCCTTGCGACCCAGGGCAAGCAACCTGACCTTCTCAGACTTCAGTTCCTCATAGCAAATTGAGGGTGACAAAGGGCACCTACCTTGCAAGGTGGTTTTACAAATTAGAGATAATTGCCAGACACAGTAGCTCACGCCTATAATTCCAACATTTTGGGAGGCTGAGGCAGGAGGACCACTTGAGGTCAGGAGTTTGAGACCAGCCTGGGCAACATAGGGAGACCCTGTATCTACAAAAACTATAAAAAATTTGCTGGACATGGTGGCTTTTGCCCCTAGTCCCAGCTACTTGGGAGGCTGAGGTGAGAGGACTGACTGAGCCCGGGAGGTGGGGGCTGCAATGAGTTCAATCAGCTGTGGTTGTGCCACTGCACTCTAGCCTGGGAGAGACAGAGCAATACCCTGTCTCAAAAAGAAAGAAAGAAAGAGAAGGAGGGAAGGAAGAAAAGAAGGAAGGAGGGAAGGAAGAAAAGAAGGAAGGAAGAAAAGAAAAAGGGAAGGGAGAAAGGGAAGGAAGGAAGGAAGGAAGGAAGGAAGGAAGGAAGGAAGGAAGGAAAAGAAAGTAGGAGAGAGAGAAAGAAAGAAAGAAATCAGATATTGTTATGTTTGACCTGTGTTCCCCTGGCCATGCCCCCACTGGACTTTATTTGAAGCTCCCCAAAACAATAACTCCCAGCATTTCCTTACTGGTCAATGTGAACCTTCTCTCCTCACCAAGTTCTTCTCCAGTCGCTGGTCATCCCCTGGCAGGGACCCTCACGTCCTCATGAACAGCACCCCAGCTTTGGCCCAGGGTTTGCTATTTCCTCCCCTTCTGCCCAGCTTACTTTTGTGGGATGGGAAGACAAGGCCAGTAATACTTGCCCAAAGCCTCCAAGGTTCACCAAACTGAAGCCATGGGAGAAACCCAAAGACCCCGCGCTGTTGAGGACATGGGTGCCACCTCCCACATTGTGGAAACTGCTGACACCCCGAGGAGTTGTTCTTTCCATTCCCATCAGCCGTATCTTTGTGCCCTCCCCTGCTCAGGCTGGGTTCAGGATGTGACAAAGGTGATGCATGCCAGTGAGGGGTGAAGCCAGCTGGATTTCCTGGGTCTAGTGGGGACTTGGAGAACTTTTCTCTCTAGCTAGAGGATTGCAAATGCACCAATCAGCGCTCTGTGTCTAACTAGAGGATTGTAAATGCACCAATCAGCACTCTGTAAAATAGACCGATCAGCAGGATGTGGGCGGGGACAAATAAGGGAGTAAAAGCTGGCCACCCCAGCCAGCATCGCAAACCGCTCTGGTTCCCTTTCACACTGTGGAATGTTTGTTCTTTTGCTCTTCACAATAAATCTTGCTGCTGCTCACTCTTTGGGTTTGTGCCATCTTTAGGAGTTGTAACACTGATCGCAAAGGGTACGTGGCTTCATTCTTGAAGTCAGTGAGACTGAGAACCCACCAGAAGGAACCAACTCCAGACACACCAGCAGCTCTTAGAACATCACCTCTTCCGTCACCCAGCACATTCATCCACTTGTCCAGCACCGACTGTGTGAGGCTTTGTGCTGTGTGCCAGGGGTACAGCGATGAGCACAGTGAGGGCCTTGAGCTCACAGGCTAGGAGGGGACGGTTACAACCCAACATCTAAGTGCCCTGGTAGGGAGCATGGAGTACTCTGTGTTCAGTACCAGGCACCCCCTAGGTCAGCTTCCCAGAAGCTCTGAGCCCTGGCACCAAACTCCAGCAGCTCTCTTTCCTTTCGGGAGCCCTTCCTCCAGTGTCCCCCCATGCAGGGTGCTTCAGTACTCCTGCAGGCCAGCCTGGAAGCCCTCCATGCTGGGAAGGCTCGAGATGTCACTTACACAAATGGAAGGTGCCCAGCCAGTGCCTGGCCAGCAGAGGCAGTGAAAGGGAACTACTCATGAGCTTCAGGTCAAAGAGGAGTGGATTGCAGTTGTTTGCTAACTGGTCCTACACTCACGTTAGAAGAGGTGCATGGAGACAGAGGGAGAGGGCCACACTTCGGGGACCCAGGAGACTGCACTGTCCCTGAGGCACAGGCACAGACATGCTTCCCTTGTGACACTGGGGTTCCCAAAAGGATAATGAATCAATCTTCACCCATTCCTCAAAATTTACGTGTTGATTATAGTGATTTCTCTCCATTTTATTTTTCTGATAGAATAGCAGTAGAAAGATGATTTTCTATAGAAAGATGATTTCATTCTTTTCCTCTTTTTGCTCTTGTTCGCCTCTTTATTTTTCCCATATCCCAATAACTTGTCTTTTCTACTCACTCAGGAGGAGTAGAAAAGCAAATTAAACAGGAAGAAAATCCTCTCGGTAGAGAAGCATCTTGATCTGCCAGCTCTGAGCGAAGGGAAATTTGCATCTCTTCAATTCCTCTTAATTATTCATTTCCTTTTTCCCTTCTGCTTCTTGAAAATAATTACTGCAGTAGTTTTTCCCTAGACAAGAACTTCAAGCAGCAAGGAGCCAACACTGACTCAGCTTTATTTTTCAGAATGTTCAGTGCCCGTGACCTGTGACCAAGCAACCCAGCATCCCTGAGAAGCTATGTTGGCCAGGCTGGTCTTGAATTCCTGGGCTCAAGGGATCCTCCCACCTTGGCCTCCCAAAGTGTTGAGATTATAGGCTTGAGCTACCACACCTGGCCTATTTGTAATTTTTGTTGTTATTTAGAGAGAGGGTCTTGTTCTGTCGCCCAAGCTGGAGTGCAGTGCTACCATCATGGCTCACTGCAACCTTGAACTCTTGGGTTCAAGTGATCCTCCCACCTCAGCCTCCCAAGTAGCTGGGACTACAGGTGTCTGCTACCACCTCTGGTTATTTTTTTTTTTTTTTTTTTTTGTAGAGACAGGTGTCCCCTATCTCCCTGTGTTGCCCAGGCTGGCCTTGAACTCCTAGTCTCAAGTGATCCTCCCACCTCAGCCTCCCAAAGTGTTGAGATTACAGGCATGAGCCATGGCACCTGGATGTAATTTTTAAAATTAATTTTTCATCTTAGTGAGGGGCCTTTTTTATTTTATTTTGGATACAGGGTCTCAGTCACCCGGACTGGAGTGCAGTGGCACAATCTCAGCTCACTGCTACCTCTGCCACCCAGGCTCAAGCAATCCTCCCACCTCAGCCTCCAGAGTAGCTGGGACTACAGGTTTGCAACACCATGCTCGGCTACTTTTTTAATTAATTTTTTTTATATTTAATATGTATTACCCACTTCTAGTACATCTGGTGTTAGACAGAACTATATAGGTCCAAAGTCAGTAACAACAGTCATCCCTTGTCTTTGCATTGCTTACAATTTGGCCTCACATACACTTTACAGGCTGTGAAGGTACATGGCTCAATCAAGTGGCAAAGCCAAGACTAGAACTCACTTCCCTAGAAGGTAGCTCCCAACCTGCCATCAAATGGAAGTCATGGGCTTGCCCTGCCTCACCCTCCATCCCCAAAACCAGCTCAACTGCCTGTTGCCACGGTAACACTGTGATCCACTTCATCCTTTTTAAAAACCAGAACCTTACTGCTGGTGACTCCCCATCACTGTATCTAACTCAGACCTGTCTCCAGTCGCAGGCTTGTAGGTATCATTGCTCCTGGGCATGTCCCCTAGTCACCTCACACACAATCTGTTTAAAGCTAAACTAGAATCTGCCCCCACTAAAACCTGCCTGTCTGCCAGTCTCCCAGGCTACCTACCTGCATGTTATCCTCAGCTGCCACCTCCCCTCACCACTCAGGGAATGAAGGAGCTCCGTAGCAGTTCTTTCACAGGTCACTATCCATGCCTCATTGACCCCCACCCCAAACCTATCACTGAAGGCTATGATTAGAGGAATTTCAAAAGAATACGCCAGCTGGGTGTGGTGGCATGCACTTGTAGTCCCAGATACTTGGGAGGCTGAGGTGGGAGGGTGGCTTGAGCCCAGGAGTTCAAGGTTACAGTGAGCTATGATCACACCACTGCACTCCAGCCTGGGCAACAGAGCAAGACCCTGACACACACACACACACACACACACACACACACACACACACACACACACAGAAAGAAAGAAAATGGTGAGTCTTGAGGACTGTACCGAAATGGAGCTGTGGACAGCTGCCAATGGACAGTTGTAGTCTACATGCATGGTCGGTATGGTTCTCTTTCTCACTGACACTCAGGCAAATGATGTGGAGTGTCTCGCTAGCTGGTGAAAAGTGGAAGAGAAATGGGGGGCAGGGATGAATAGAAGCTGCCTGAAGAAATACAAAAAGTAGCCGGGAGTGGCAGCGGGTGCCTATAATCCCAGCTACTCGGGAGACTGAGGCAGGAGTATCACTTGAACCCTGGAGGCACAGGTTGCAGTGAGCTGAGATTGTGCCACTGCACTGCAGCCTGGGCAACAGAGCGAGACTCCGTCTCAGAAAAAAAAAGAAGAATAAGAAAGAAGAGGAAGAGGAAGAAGAAGGAAGAAGAAGAAGAAAGCAAGTCCCTTGGTGATTTGTTAGCCAGTGGGTTTTGTGTCCGCTCCCTGCCTGGTCCATTGGTCCCCATTTGCCCCCGTAACTCCCACAGTTTCAAGCAGTCTATTCCAGTGCCCTGGAAATGCCCCTGCAGCTGTGACCCGTCCCCAACGCTGACTTTGATTCTGAGCCAAATGCTGTCCGCCCTCCTTGGCTCTATCTTTGATTGCATTGTAACTGCTCAGTCCTCACCTGCTAGCCCACTGGGTCGGCATCATTCTCTAAAGGGATGCTTTCAGCAACTGACCACAGTAATTGGTTTGCCTATTAGCTTTATGCTCCAAACAATATATTTATAGAGAGGCACAGAATCAAAAGCTATGCGTGGAGATCCAGAGTGAAGCTGTCCCTTGAGTCTTAGCTGTGGCGTGGATGGTCTCAAAGCCAGCTGCCCTCTGATATTCGGCATTTTCACTACAGAAGAGAAGCCTTCTTTGGTTTGCTTTAGAGGAGGACAGCGTGGGACAGGGGAATGTCTGAATTCTTAGGAGGATTGCTGCTTCATCTTAGGAAGCCTGGGGCAGGGGGCAAGGTGGATGGGATGGGTCAGCCCTCACCACCCATTCCGCCTTCCTCCGAGTGTCCCTCCCAGGACAGTGCAGGCTGGAACCAACAGACTGCAGTTCCTAGACCCAGTGCAGCCAGGGCTGTGAGAGTGATCTCGGTTTGGTGGTTGTTAGGTGGAGGCTGCCCTTCTGTACCTGCTCTGCCCGCAGGCCAGTTTGCCCCTGGGGGTCTTAAGCTTTTCTGTGGCAGATGAGCAGAGGCTGCCCCATGCCCAGCATCTGGTCACTAGCTTCCTGGGTGTCCACGTGGACTGTAGCAGGTACAGTATGATCCAGCAACCAGTTGAGGTTCGCGGCAGCTTTTATTTATTTATTTATTTAGAGACAGGGTCTTGCTCTGCTGCCTAGGCTGGAGTGCAGTGGGGCAGGGCAATCATAGCTCTCTGCAGCCTCAACCTCCCAGGCTCAAGCAACCCTCCCACCTCAGCCTCCTGGGTAACTGGAACTACAGGCACGAGCCATTACACCTGGGTAGCTTTCAAAAATTCTCATAGAGACAGGGTCTCGCTACGTTGCCAAGGCTGATCACAAACTCCTGGCCTCAAGCGATCCTCCCGCCTCAGCCTCCCAAAGAACTGGGATTACAGGTGTGAGCCACCATGCCCCACCTGGCAACTTCTTGATTATGACCTAAATTTATGATTCTGAAGTTGGAGGCTGCCTGCTCTTAGAAGATTGGAAGACCAACTCTAAGGCATGATTTAGCTTATAATCCATTTCTTCAAATGTCATAGTGTTTTTGTAAGTATGTTAATATCCTAAATCCCCTCTTAATGAAACCTATTTGAGAGGATTCTGTCCTCTGCAAGCCAACGCTGCCCATGCAGAATTTAAAGACCTCAGAGTTCATGCGTATGTGGCACTGCAAAGAAGAAACTTTATTGGAAGATGAAATTGTGTGTATGTGTGTGTGTGGTTGTGTGTGTGTGTTTGGGAAATCACTTGTTACACTACAAATACATGAACATTCAAAAAGACATTTTGGCCGGGGGCCGTGGCTCACACTTGTAATCCCAGCATTTTGGGAAACTGAGGCAGGAGGATTGCTTGAGCCCAGGAGTTCCAGACCAGCCTGGCCAACAAAGCAAGACCCTGTCTCTACAAAAAGTAAAGAAATTGTCTGGGCATGGTGGTGCACACCTGTAGTCTCAGCTGCTTGGGAGGCTGAGGCAGGAAGATCACTGGAACCCGGGAGATCAAGGCTGCAGAGAGCTATGATTGTCCTACCGCACTCCAGCCTGGAGGAGAGAGCGAGACTCTCTCAAAGAAAAAAAAGACAGTTTGTTTTAAAATAGTCATTCTACGGTGGATAAGTGAGGCAACGCAGTGTCCGGATGATGAAAATGACCACCATTGTGGGGCACATGGATATCACGTGCCTCCAGACGTGGTGGCTTGAGAAGGACACCAGCGTCACCTATGCAGTCTCCCACGGCGAATGCACAACCTCAATCTAATCACGAGGAAACATCCAACAAACACAAAATAAGCAGCATTCCATTAGACAGGAACTGGGGGATGGGACTCTTCAAAAACATTAATGTTCTACAAGGCAAAAGGTGACACAAATGTTACAGGTTAAAAGAAGCTCAGGAGACATGGTAACTAAATGCAGTATCTGATCCTAGACTGGATCCTATTCTGCAGTGGGAGAAATGCCATAAAGGACATTATTGGGTCAACTGGCAAAATTGGAACATTAACATGAATGTTGGAACATTAACATGAATATAACATTCAGTTAAAAGCATCGTGACCAGGCATGGTGGTGCACGCCTATAGTCCCATCTACTCCAGAGGCTGAGGCCAGAGGATCACTTTAGCCTGGGAGTTCAGATCCAGGCTGGGCAACACAGCAAGACCCCATCTCAAAAAGAAAGCATCATAGCAATGTAAATTCACGAAGTTGACAACCTCAGTTATGGAAGAGAATATCCCTGTTGATATGGTTTGGCTGTGTGTTCCCACCCAGATATCATGTTGAATTGTAATGCCCAGTATTGGGGAGGGTGCTGGTGGGAGGTGACTGGATCATGAGGGCCGATTTCTCCCATGCTGTTCTTGTGATAATGAGTGAGTTCTCTCGAGATCTGATGGTTTCAAAGTATTTGGCAGGTCCCCACTTGCTCTCTCTCTCTCTCTCTCCCCTCTCTTGCTTGCTCCCCCTTCACCTTCCTCTATAATTGTAAGTTTCCTGAGGCCCCCAGTCATGCTTCCTGTTAAACCTGCAGAACTGTGAGTCAAACCCCTTTCCTTCATAAATTACCAGTCTCAGCAACCTCTGCCTCCCGAGTTCACGTGATTCTCCTGCCTCAGCCTCCTAAGTAGCTGGGATTACAGGTGTGCGCCACCACGCCTGGCTAATTTCTGTATTTTTAGTAGAGATGGGTTTCACCATGTTGGCCAGGCTGGCCTTGAACTCCTGACCTCAAGTGATCCTCCTGCCTCGGCCTCCCAAAGTGTTGGGATTACAGGCGTGAGCCACCATGCCTGGCTCTGGTAGTTCTTTATAGCAATGTGATGTATAGCAAAGACTAATACATCAGTTCTTAGAAAATAGCCATTGAAGTATTTAGGAGTAAACAGCCATGCCATATGTAACTGACTTGCAAATAATTTTTTTAAAAAATTATGAGAGAGGAGTGGCGAGCAGATGATCAACCAGTAAAGCTGACAGGTTAAAATGTTAACAATCAGTGAATCTAGGTAAAGGGTTTATAAATGTTCCTCATACATTTTTTGGTAAATTTGAAACTACAGCCAAATAAAAAGCTAAAACAAAAGACATTTCTTTATCGCGTGTTTTGGGTTCTGCCATAATCAGAATGTCTGCCCCCTAAGCCAACTCCATTCTCACTGCAGTGGGATGGAAACTGGGGACGCCAAGAGACAGAGCCCGGGGTTGCCCAGGCTTACTCTCCTTTTATTTCTCATCTGTGCTTTGCCGAGCAATGTCCAGGAATTTTTTGCATTGCTCTTGCCCTCTGTCTGAAGGTGGGATTCTTCAGGTGCCCAAAATCTCCTGGACCCCAAAGCAGGTATTGCTCCCTCTGTGTCTGAAGAGGACACAGCAAAGCTGCCTCCCCGCTTTTAGCACAGTGAGTTTGGCATGTTTCTACCCATGATTTTTAACTGTGGGCCTTTGGTACTCATCATCATCTCTGATTACCTTTTCCAGGAGACTGAGGGACATGCTTCATCTTAATTTTTAAAGAAACATGAGACCCAAACAAGCAGGTAGTCATATTTCTTAGGACTCAGTGAGGCTTTGTCCCCAGGGTTCACGTCGTCATCAGGACCATAGGAGAGACTCAGGAAAGGAAGGTTTGGGGAAACATCCACATACAGATGCTGAAAGTAGGCTCCAAGGCAGTAAAGCTGCGCTTGCTTTGGCTGCACATATACTAAAATTGGAATGATATGGAGAAGATTAGCATGGCCCCTTAAATAAATATATAGAAACAAAAGCAGTAAAGCTGTGATAAATATGCCAGAGCCGATGTCTGGTGGAATTATTCACAGTAGCAAAGACATGGAACCAACCTAGGTGCACACCAATGGTGGATTGGATAAAGGTAACATGGTGCATATACTCTATGAAATTCTACACAGCTATTAAAAAGAATGAAATCATGTCCTTTTGTTTGTTTGTTGAGATGAAGTCACCTAGGCAGGACTATAGTGGCACGATCTCAGCTCACTGCAACCTCCACCTCCTGGGTTCAAGCAATTCTCCTGCCTCAACCTCCTGAGTAGCTGGGATTATAGGCACGTGCCACCACACCCAGCTAATTTTTTTCGTGGTTATTGTAGTTTTAGTAGAAATGGGGTTTCACCATGTTGGCCAGGCTGGTCTCAAACTCCTGAGTTCAGGTGATCTGCCCGCCTCAGCCTCCCAAAGTGCTGGGATTACAGGCGTGAGCCACCGTGCCCAGCCTTGAAATCATGTCCTTTGGAACAGCATGGGTAAAGCTGGAGGTCATTTTCCTAAATGAATTAATACAGAAATAGAAAATCAAATATGACATGTTCTCACTTATAAATAGGAGCTAAACAAAGAGTACACATGAACATAAAGATGGAAACAGTAGCCACCAGGGACTCCAAAAGAGAGGAGCGAGGGAGGGGGCAAGGGTTGAAAATCTACCTTTCAGGTACTGTGTTCACTATTTGGGTGGCGGGTTCAATAGAGGCTTGAACCCCAGCATTTTGCAACATATCCATGTAACAAACTTGCACATCCAGGTCGCACCCTTGAATCTAAAAGTCTTAGAAAGAGCAGTAAAGTATGAGGTTTGTGGGGCACAGTGGTAGATGACGTAAGTCAGCTTCACCCGCTTCCTTGCTGGGCACCTGCAGTGCTCAGAACCACCTGGGGCCCTCCTGGAAGAGAGGTGTCGGGGGACATCCCTTCTCTGTGACGGAAACGGCCTGAGAGGCAGATGGTGGGCCAGGTACCAGGATTGGAAAGAACAGCGAAGCAGAGTAAGGAAAAGGGGAGAGCAACGAAGCACGGGACTCAGCACCCGGGGTTGCACTCAGAAAAGCCTCCTCCCCGCTAGAGTTGAGTCCTGAGAAGGGTCCAGCTCTGAAGACTGCAGGGAGGTCTGCATGTGGGTGGGGAGGAAAGAGTAGAAAGAGAGGAAGCATCCGGGGACCCGACCTCTGTGACCAGCTGTGTCCACAGACCACACCTCTGCATTCTGAATGGCAAATCAGAGGGCCATTCATTCATTCATTCACTGTTTAACTAGTATTTATTAAATGCGTGACATATACTGAGTTCTGTGTTATACAGACTATCCTGAGATAGAGTTGGGAGAAGAAACAGGCACATAAGCCTTAACGGGATCAATACTTTAAGGTAAGTATGAACCAAATGCCAGGGAAAGTTTGGTGGGGGCAAGAGGCCTCTGGAACCTGTAAATGGAGGGCAGCTTCATGGAAGGGAAATTGGAGCCCAGTTGTGAAAGATGAGTTTGAAATAATCCACAAAGTGTGGTACAGCAGAGAAGAACACAGACTCCAGCATCAAGATACCTGGGATTTTGTCCTCAGTCTGTGACCGCAGTCTGGGGTCGGTTGAAGCAAGAAAAGTGTCTAGAGTTCGAGATTTGAGGTGACTCTCAGGGTTGTGCAAGGGCAGGCTGAGCAGCTCCTTACATTTCACGCCCGGGTGCCTCTGTCGCTACCCCCAGCCCTGCCCTGGCTCTCTGTACAGCTCCATCACCCCAGCCAGGCACTATCACCTCCCTGGTCTCTGTTTCCTCATAGGCTGGGCACTGGGCCAGGGAGGTGATGGGAGGACACTTCTCTCCCCCGCATGTCTTTTCCACTAGCAGACACTAGGGGAGAGTCCCGGAGATATGCCCAAAGAGCAGAGGCGCCTCCCTGAAGCCGTGAACAAGGCCCCAGGGCCGGGAATAAATATTAGGTTTGCTTTCATTCTCTCTGCCTTTCCTGTTTACTTGTGGCTTTTGATGCCTCTTTCCCCCACTTAGCATAGGAAGCTAAAGTTATTGCACTGTCATTTTCTAGTGGAGGAATTAGATTTCTAATAAGGTTTAAATGGGAAATGAGCTTCTTAAGTATCAGGCTGAGCAGCTCCACATTATAACCGAGGGAGAAGGAGCCTAAAAAAATCATTAAACTCTGTGCTTCGGTAAATAAAGAAGGACCATGGGAGAAACGCCATCCATTGACTCAGTCTGCAAAATTACCCAGGTGTGGGGGAGATTCTGGCCCCTCCAGTCAAGTAGAAGAGGAAGTAACAACAATCATGACAGTGTTTCAGTCAACAGTGTGCCACATATAGGATGCTGGTCCCATAAGATTACCACGGAACTGAAAATTTCCTGTTGCCTAGTGATTCATGTGACAGTTGCCTACAGGTTTCAGTACAGTAACCTGCCGTACAGGATTGTAACCTAGGAGCAACAGGCCAGACCACATAGCCCAGGTGTGCAGCAGGCTATGCCATCCAGGTTGTGTGCAAGCACTCTGTGATGTGCGCATAATGACGCAATCGCCTAACAATGCCCTTCTCAGAACACATTGCCATCGTTAGGCAATGGATGATTGTACTTGGAGCCATCTTTAGCAGGCGAGCATTTTTTGAAGATAGCTGCTCCTGACTCTGCTGAGCTACAGTCCCCATATTGACTGACTACCGGACACTCCACTTGGATGTTCCCACAAGCACGCCAAATTCAACTCATCCTAAACAAAAGGTATCATCCCTTTCAACCCATTCCCCTGCTGCCCCACCCACCGCAGACTACGCAGTCTGCTAAAGGAAAGCCAGGGGTCACTGGAGTTCTGGACAATTCCCTCGTACGTATTCAGTGCAACAGCAGGTGCCAAAGCCCTTAGTTTCCACCACCTTGGGGTGTGAGGATGCCCTCCCCACCTCTCCACTCTCTCTGCCAGCACCCAAGTCCAGACTCTCACCACTTCTTGCCTGGATCCCACAGGAGCCTCCTAACATCTCTTTTTTAGCCCAGCTCTTTTCCAGGCAACCCTCAATATTGCTACTTTGGTTTTTCACTTATTAAAAATATTATGAAGTCTATCATCTCTGTATTAGAAAGTCAACACCAGAGTCACCACCACCCAGGACAACAAATAGAACATAGACCTTTCCTTAGAGCAGTTCATGCAGGAAAGCAGGTGAGACTGGTAGGCAGAAAGCCAATGAGAGATGCCTGCAGGGAGTGAACGAACCTCCAGAGAAACCAGACTGCCCCAAGAAGGAGACTTTTTTTTTTCCTTTGGGATGCAGTCTCACTCTGTCACCCAGGCTGAAGTGCAGTGGCGAGATCTCAGTTCTCTGCAACCTCTGCCTCCCAGATTCAAGCAATTCTCATGCCTCAGCCTCTGAGTAGCTGGGATGACAGGTGTGCGCCACCATGCCCAGCTAATTTTTGTATTTTTACTAGAGACGGGTTTTCACCATGTTGCCCAGACTGGTTTCGAACTGCTGGCCTCCAGTCATCTGCCTGCCTTGGCCTCCCAAAGTGCTGGGATTACAGGCGTGAGCTACCGTGCCCAGTAGGGAGATATCTTCAGCTAGAAGATGCGCTAGAACACTCATGGAGAGGTGATCAGCCAGAAGCTATACATTCATCCTTCAGCCGGTGGGATACTCCAGCTGCCAAGGACCTGGAGAAGTTGGGGGCCCTGGCCCAAGGGAATGTTGAGAATGAGTGTAGCCCCTGCCACTGGGAGAGGCAGAGCCAGATGAGAACAACTCAGTTGCTTGTCTCCTCATTACCATGCACTGAGCACCCACCATGTGCCAAACAGAACACTAGGGGTGCTATGCGGCTGGCCCTTACCTTCACAACAACCCTTTGAGACACGTGGAATTCTTCTATTTCAATCGCCTGAGCCTGAGAGGCAGAGGTTGCCAGGAGCTGAGATCGCACCACTACACTCCAGCCTGGGCAACAGAGTAAGACCCTTTCTCAAAAAAAAAAAAAAAAAAAGCATTTAAAAAATAATAGTCATTCCTATTTCACAGATGAGGAAGTCAAGCTGCTTGTCCAAGGTTAGCTGGCTGACTTGTAAATGGCTGAGCCAGGATTCAAATCCAGGTTGTGTTATACTGTATCCTAATGTAATATTAAGTAAAAAATAAAAAAATTCCAAAGAAAATAAAATTCAGTATGTTTTAAACACACATGACTTTCTTAATGATTGTTGATTGATGTACCAGCAAACTATGTCCCCAAGCTGGACCCCTTTCTCTAGCCAGAAAACCCACAGTGAAGGTGTCGTCTTGCTTATGGACACTAAATGGCACACAGCCACTGGGGAGAGAGACCCCTGGCAGTCGCCAGAAGTGAGGCATTGCACGGGTTTTGGTTTTTTTCTTTTCTTTTTTAATTTTTAGAGACTGAGTCTTGCTCTATCGCCCAGGCTGGAGTGCAGTGGCGCAATCTTGGCTCACTACAACCTCTGCCTCCCAGGTTCAAGTGATTCTCCTGTCTCAGCCTCCCAAGCAGCTGGGATGACAGGCGTCCGCCACCACGCCCGGCTAATTTTTGTGTTTTTACTAAAGACAGGGTTTCTCCCTGTTGGCCAGGCTGGCATTGCACGGGTTTTGGAAAGACCTTACAAAACTCTGCGAATGTAGAGGTGCTGTGCTGTGTGTGAGGTGTGGGTGTGGTAGGTGTATGTGAGGTGTGCTGTGTGAGTATGGGGATGGGTGGTTGTGAGTTGTGCATAATGTATGTGTGTATGATGTGTGGTATATGAGTGTGTGGGCTGTGGGGATGTGGAGGGCATGAGGAGGGTGCTGTGTGTGTGTTGTGGGTGTGATATGTGGTATCTGTGTATGTGGTATAGGATGTGACAGTGTGAGTATATGTGTGACTGTGTGTGTGGTGTGTGATGCATGTATATGTGTGTTTACAAGGTGTGAGGTGTGGAGGCTGAGTGTGTGGTGTGTGTGTGAGTGTGCGCTGCGTGTGCGTATGTGTGGTGTGTATTGTGGTGGGGGTGCGGAGTGTAAGTTCTGTGGGGAGTAGATTAGTGGGATCAGCACGAGTAGGGCATGGCCTTGACTGCTCTTGGGCCTGAGATATCTCCCAACCCAAGGCTTACCTCAAAAACTCCAGGACCAATCATGTGGACTTAATGACTGAACTGAGGGAGGGCATCGGAGCTGTAAGGAGAAATCAGAAGCCCCTAAAGCGACACCCCCTACCCACAGTTTATTTCAGACACCCAGGGCCTGTAACTACCCACAACATCAGTTCTGAGCCCTGTCAGCATTTGGGGTGCAAGCTGAGGCTCCGTGGCCCCAAGAAGCTGAGCCCATAGGCCTCAGCCAAAAGGAGCCCCCTACGGGGAGCCCCATTCTCTAGGAGAGGGGCAGGGGCAGGAGCTGCACTGTTACCAGGCACAGGCTGCTTCTCCCGCAGTCGCCACACTCCAGTTACCAAGAAAGACAAATTGGGTCATGGAATGCTTGAAGTGGGACCTTGTGTCAGGTTCCTGGGAAAAAGAGACTGGCCTCGATATAGCAGGATGATCTGTCATCATTTTCTGAAGGCTAATTATAAGTCTGAAACCAGAGCATTGCCAATTTTGGAAGCTCCTGGGAGGATAGCAAAAAGCTGACAAAGCCTAGCTTTCCGTTCACTTTGGGCAAACGGCCCACCATGCCATGGCCTAGATTCCTAGGTTGTAAAATAAGACTGGCTAATTACTGGCTTAAAACTGGGTCACAATAATATTTTGAAAGGGGCTTGTGGAATGGTGGGATCTCAGACACCTAAAGAGGTCACCGAACTCCAAGTGAGCTCATCCGCATGCAGTCTGCGCGGGCGAAGGGGCTTCTCACGGTGCGGGGTTTGCCAGCGGATTTCGGCTCTGTTAGGCTCCGTTAACATCCACCAGCTTGTCAGGAAATTCTTCCCACGTTGTCTCAATTTCCACAAGTGGCGTCCCTGGTGCTGTCGCTGGACTCTGTGCTGAGTTATGCTGGGCGCTCTCACGGCCCCAGGTACAGGCCACACCTCCGGGGCAGGAGGGCAGCCTCTCCTCCAGAAAAGAAGAGGCAATCCCAAGACCTCCAACAGGAAAGGAGGACTTGAAGGACGTTGTAGTCACACAGCGGAGGCAACTCTGGCTCAGGGCTGTGATCCTCAGGGCTAGACCTTGAAGGGTCTAAACATGCTTCAGGGACTCTCACGGGGGTAGGAGTTACCAAAAGGCAGCCCAGGAGCTCGGCCGGGAGGGGTCCACGGCAGGGACCTCAACACAAACCCGAGGCTGTCTGTCGGAAACCGACCGTGAGTTGCATATCACTAAATGTGCCTTATTGTCCTGAGGGCTCCACTCCAGGTCCCCTAGGCTGAGCGTGCCCTCCGCCCTTCTCTTAGGAGGGCTATTTCGATGGGAGCTTTGAGCAGCACTGTATCCTAGCATTTCACTTGTGAGAGTATCTTCCACTCTCCCTGTTTATCTTGTTGACTTAAATGTTTCCTTGTCCCTCTCTGATCTCTTCGTCCATTTAGCCAATATTAACTGAGTACCTGCTGTGCGCTCAGTGCTGAGGACCTGTCAGCAGGACACACACGGGCCTGTCCTCATGGCATTCCCATGCAGACATGTGGGCCCTGTGCTCTCCCCACCAAGTGTTCTGCCCTCCTGTGGGGACAGCAGCTGGCTGAGCAGGATGAAACGCCCCTGCCTGGACTGCACCCTGCTTCCCACCACTGGAACTTTCTAAGTGTCTGTGTGCTCTCTCACTGTGGGTCCAAACACTGGGGAGCTCCCAGCAAGAAAGTCCTGTGCTGGACCTGCCAGGCAATGTCAGGAAGCCCAGGGACCCCAGCGTGGTCAGCAACTGTGGATGCTGGGCTGCTGCTGGGCTGGGGATTGGCCTGACTCAGAACAGTCAGAATTGATAACTGATTGTCCACTAGGCTGTTGTTAAACTAGCTAGTTGCCCTCTTACGCCTTAGCCCTCAACACTGAGTCACAGTTAATTCCCAGACTTGAGCGAAATAACAAATCCTGATGAAACCCTTGGTTCCGTGAACAGTGGGTGGGAAGGTAAGGGGCCTTAGTCATAATGCACCACCAGCTCTTCACCAGGCAGTCTCAAGCCATTGACACCGGTGGGCCATCACCTTCATGCTGTCACTCCAACCCCTGTGCTGAGGGTCACCCGGCAAAGGAGGGAGGGAGTTCCACAGACCACATGGGATAAAACAAGGCGATGTCTCAGAGGCAGATCATTGCCGGCTTACCTACACAGGTGCTTCGCTTCTCCATTCCTCTCCCTCTTATCCACCTTTACACCTCACCACCATGGCCTAGTGCACTTTCTAAAAGGGAGGAGGGAAAACATTTATTTTCTATGTCCTGTGAAGTGTTCAGAAAAAGATGAAACTTAAAATTTGCCTAAAATGAGGGTTCCGAATGTTGTCTTCCTGCTGATTACCGAAAGCATCTCCAGAGGAATGGACCTGCAGCCTTTGGCTACAGCCATTTGTGAGCGTGCAGCCCCGGGTGAACAGACCACTGCCTGGCAGAAGCCTCAGGAACCCCCAGCTCAGGCAACTTCATCTGATGAGTGCTGGGCGCGTGCCTAGACATATCCCCCAGATCTGTCATATTCGATGTGAGGTAATTGTTTACGAGATAAGAAACGATACTTGGGAAGTCAAACTGCCTAAACAGGCATGCTGATTATTTTTCTTTATTCTCATCCATTTCTTAAAAAAAAAAAAAATTCTCAAACAATTTTGAGATGAATCCACTACTAAACCTCAAACAGCTAAGGTTTTGTGGGAACAAGTATATCCAGTGTCATAACACTAATAAATGATCGAATTAAACTCTGACCAGCAAGTCTCGGGGTGATAATCCAAGCTCAAGCATCAGAGAGCTTGCCTCATGACCTGTTGAATCATAACATCTGCTGTAGGTGTCTGCTGTGAACTCCGGGGTAAGTCAGCATCACATCAGGTTCTACACCAATCCCATCCACGCCAGGAGAGAAGCAGCTGCTACGGTGCGTAACAGGGCACCGGATGATTATTATTTCAGATGAAACAGACATCTAATATACTCCTTAAACAATTGCTTTCCGGCCTGGAAAATCTACCTGCTGATTTCACTGCCAGGCAAGGCGTCCTCAGAGGCAGCTGCCACTTTCCACAATAGCACTGGTGATTTCATGAAATTGCATCTCCTGATTTTATTCCCACTTAAACTTCACTTGCTCATGCCAGTGACGGGGGAGAGACAATTGTTGCCTCCTGCCCCACCTTCAGCTTAGTCATCTCAAGTGATTTACTTGTATATGCGTAATCACCCTCATCTCAAAATGAAATAAAATAGGAAATCTGGATTTTATTGTTGCAGTGTCTCCTCGCCCTTTCTGGTTTCTTTTCTTTTCAGTTGAATGTATTGCTCCTTATTCTTTTCCTCCTACTCAAAAATGTCCACGCTTATGTTCCTTTCAGAGCTTCTACTAGAAACCATACTTATTTTCCAGAGCAACATTTCTCCCTTTTTTTTTTTTTTTTTTTTTTTTTTTGAGACAGGATCTCTCCGTCACCCAGGCTCAAGTGCAGTGGCACAGTCATGGCTCACTGCAACCTCTGCCTCCTGGGTTCGGGTGATCCTCTTGCCTCAGCCTCCCCAGTAGCTGGGACCAAAAGTGCATGCCACTATGCCTGGTTAATATTTTTTTAAATTTTTTGTAGAGACAGTGTCTTGCCATGTTGGCCAGGCTAGTCTCGAACTCTGGGCCTCAAGGAATCCTCCCACCTCGGCCTCCTAAAGTGCTGAGATTACAGGTGTGAGTGATCTCACTCAGCCCCTAAATCTTAAGGAAATTCTGAGCTCTTGTTTTAGAGTTACTTGTTTAACTATTTGTGTTGTTTTGTTGCTGCTATAAAGAGTTTTTATAGCAACTGAAACACAAGTAACTAGAAAGAGCTAAGTTTACTAAGTCATTGGAGAGTGGCTTATTAGAGCAGAGTGTTAACTATACGAAATAGCAAATGACACTAAATAGCCATTAAAAAGTGTGGGTGTGAAAGTTGTTAACTTTTTTTTTTTGAGACAGAGTCTTGCTCTGTTGCCCAGGTTGGAGTGCAGTGGTGCAATCTCGGCTCACTGCAAGCTCCGCCTCCCGGGTTCACGCCATTCTCCTGCCTCAGCCTGCCGAGTAGCTGGGACTACAGGTGCCTACCACCATGCCCAGCTAATTTTGTTTTTGTGTTTTTAGTAGAGACGGGGTTTCACCGTGTTAGCCAGGATTATCTCAATTTCTTGACCTCGTGATCCGCCCGCCTCAGCCTCCCAAAGTCCTGGGATTACAGGCATGAGCCACTGCTCCCAGCCAACATTTTAAAAATCAGAGTGGATAACCTGATCTCAGTTTTATTGGTATGTGACTAGATACATATATATATATATATGTGCTTAAAATGCATAGAAAGGGGACTGGGGAATTGAACATTGAGCAATCTGTGGGAAGAGGAACATTTCTATATCATTGGATCTATTACAAGAAGAATGTATTACTTATGGAATATATGTGTGTATATATGTATACATACATACATGCATATGCACGCAAGAGAAAACAGCAACTTCAAATTGTATTACAGTTCCACAATGTTTACATGTTATACTTCCACTATTTATATAGTGGTATTATCACTCCTAGAGACTGAAAATTGTTATTACTCTTTTTTTATTTTTTAAACAGAATCTCACTCTGACGCCCAGGCTGGAGTGCAGTGGCGCGACCTCCACCTCCTGGGTTTGAGCGATTCTCATGCCTCAGCCTCCCGTGTAGCTGGGATTTTAGGCACATGCCACCATACTCCAGTAATTTTTGTATTTTTAGTAGAGAGGGGGTTTTACCATGTTGGCCAGGCTGGTCTCGAACTCCTGACTTCAGGTGATCCTCCTGCCTTGGCCTCCAAAAGTGCTGGGATTACAGGCATGAGCCACCACACCCATCCTCCTTCTTCTTCTTCTTCTTCTTCTTCTTCTTCTTCTTCTTCTTCTTCTTTTTTAATACAGATGGGGTCTCACTATGTCACTTCTGGCCTCAAGAGATCCTCCTGCCTCAGCCTCCCAAAGTGCTGGGAATACAGGCATGAGCCACCACGCCCAGCCATTACTACTCTTCAGCTTACAGACTTCTGAGGACTTTGTCTTTCCTTTACTGCAATTGTTCTCAACTTTGGATGCACATTAGAATCACCCAAGAAGTTTCAAATCTCAATGCCCGAGGCCATATCCTGGACCAATTTCACTCAGGATCTCTGTGGGTGAGACTGGCATCAGCCTTGTTTGAAGTTCCCTGGGTGATTTCAATGGGTAACCAATGTTGAGAAACACTGCCTTACTCTGTAAACTCAGGAGCAGGACCTCTGTCTGGTTGATCTTTTTGCCTTCAAAGCTGCTAAGTTAGTGATGTATATTAATATATAATATAATTAGATCTAGACTTTCCTATATTCCCAAAGAGACAACCAGGAATTGAGTAACATGTTAGAACTATCAAAAAACACGTAGATTCACAGCACCCGACAGACAGCAGTCACACTCCTGCTGGTGTCTCCTGTGGGCCCGTGAACCTCTTGGACATGCATATTTTTTGTGAACACACACACACACACACACACACACGCACATGCTGAGTTTTTCCTCTGTCCCTAAGAATTTGCTGTTGGGTTTCTTGGGTCAGGTGATAACTCAGTAAAGAAAAACAGAAGCCCTCAGCCAGCTGTTCCATTAATTGATGTCAACGAGAAGATCATAAAATTAATCTCTGAATCACCACTGAGCAGAAGGTCACCTGGCAGGAATTCCTCTTCCTCCTCATTCCTGTGTCCCAGAGTTGATGACACGATTTTGGAGACAGTTTCAAACTGTGACTGGCCTCTCCTTGGGACTCATTAAAAAGATCTCATGAAAAAGAGAGTGCTGAAAAATTGAAGTTCTTCAGATATATAGTCATCTCAGCTTCTCACCCTGTCTGGGCCTTCATCACTGCTATGGTTTGGCTGTGTCCCCACCCAAATCTCATCTTGAATCGTAGGTCTCATAATCCCCATGTGCCGTGGGAGGACCCGGTGGGAGGTGACTGAATTATGGGGGCAGGTTTTCCCCATGCTGTTCTCATGATAGTGAATAAGTCTCACAAGACCTGATGGTTTTATAAAGGGCGGTTCCCCTGCACACGCTCTCTTGCCTGCTGCTACGTAAGACATGCCTTTGCTCCTCCTTCGCCTTCTGCCATGACTGTGAGGCCTCCCCAGCCATGTGGAACTGTGAGTCCATCAAACCTCTTTTTCTTTATAAATTTCCCCATCTCGGGTATTTTTTCATAGCAGTACAAAAATGGACTAATACAATCACCTACTAGATTATTTAAATTGCTTCCGTTTTTCCTATTTTTCCTCCAAAGCCAGGACAGAGTTTGGTTGGGATGCCCCACCCAGTCCTGACTCCTGGCACCCCTGCCTGCTTCTGCCTGCGTCCTCCACACAGTAAGTGATCCAGGGCGAGGCCATGGCTAGGCACCTCTGTATCCCCAGTCCCCTGCACAGGACCTGGCCTATAAAGTTTTGACAAGTGAATAATTGTTTTCTTCCTAACCCTGCTGTGATTCAGAGCATAAATGAAGACTCAGACGGGGTTCTCCATTAAAATTTCCTTATTGAAATGGATCAAGTGAGGTGGCGTCAGGAGATTGGAGCGATAAAGTCTCCTGAATTGTCGGTCATGTGAGATAAGGCCCTTTATCTCCTGTGACCTGGTCTGCATGTGCACAATGCAACCCGTTTTCCACTTGCTTATCGGGTGAAGTCACTGAAAAAAAAATTAACTAGCAGATTCTTGTTTTTTTAAATTTCAAAACCATGTTTGATAGATTAGAAATATTTTCCAATAGGCTGGCGCTCAGGGAGGAGAGAAACCCCCATCAAGACATTTCCTGGTAGCGTTTCTGCTTACCCTGAAAACCCACATGTGGGTTAGAAATAGTAGGTGCTGGCCGGGCGCGGTGGCTCAAGCCTGTAATCCCAGCACTTTGGGAGGCCGAGACGGGCGGATCACGGGGATCAGGAGATCGAGACCATCCTGGCTAACATGGTGAAACCCCCTCTCTACTAAAAAAAAAAAAAAAAAATACAAAAAACTAGCTGGGCGAGGTGGCGGCGCCTGTAGTCCCAGCTACTCGGGAGGCTGAGGCAGGAGAATGGCGGGAACCCGGGAGGCGGAGCTTGCAGTGAGCTGAGATCCGGCCACTGCACTCCAGCCTGGGCAACAGAGCAAGACTCCGTCTCAAAAAAAAAAAAGAAAAAAAAAGAAATAGTAGGTGCTGCATTTTATCAGGCATAGAGTGTATCCTAGAAGGGAAGCTATCTGTTAGACTCCAGGCTGGCATAGTTCAGCTTCCCTGAAGTGTGCTGATATCACACCACCAGTGTATGGAGGAGTGCAGGCTGGTTGCCGTGGTGAGCTGAGGGACCACATCCCCATCCCACAGCCCAGCCATGGGGCACTGGCACCTGGTCCCCACTCTGCACATCAAGGCAGGGTTCACAGATCTTGGCTCCCTTCTTTAGACTGTATTCCTCAGAAGAAACCTTGACTACAAAGGCTGCAGCTGTATGTGTGGGTCAATTACTCACTCAGCAAAAAACGATCAACACAGAAGCATTGAAAATTACTTCTCAAGGACTGTGAAAAGAAAAACATGCTGGGTAGCATTATTTGATAGGCTTGGGAACTTTTTTTTTTTAATGGAAAATTTATGGAACATGCAGAGCACCTTTTCCTCAGTACCATAAAATGTTAATTTTATTCACTCTTGCAAATTAGGAAAATTATCTTAAGTCTCCATAAAATGTATTTAAAAGAGATTAAACTAGCTCCTCAATAAGATCTGCACTCACATTTTCTCTTCTTCCTCACTCCGTCTCCCTCCCGGTCACCTGCCCATGCACGGTTCACCGATTTACCATGCCAGGCTTGGTTCTCCCCACGCACTGCCTTACGTGCTCTTCAGTCTTACCACTGAATTCCTCCCTCACGAGACTTCTCTTTCTCTTGTCAAGTCTAGCACACATATGCACAGGTCATGTCTCTGTATGTCTACTACAACTTCCCTAGGACAAGCCATACTCTTCTCTCACTAGAGTAACTGTACTGACCACCAAGTAGCTTTTCTGCTTCCTTCTTGCTTCCCAATAACTCTCTGTGCTGCATTCTGCACACACAAGCCAGAATGATCTTTTTAAAGACAGATCTGGTGGCTCATGTCTGTAATTCTAGCCCTTTGAGAGGCTGACACAGGAGGGTCGTTTGAACTCAGGAGTTCAAGACCAGCCAGGGCAACATAGCAAGGCCTCATCTCTACAAAATAAAATGTTAAAAACCCTAGCTGGGGGTGATGGCACACACCTATAGTCCCAGCTGCTTGGGAGACTGAGGTGGGAAGGTTGCTTGAGCCTGGGAGAACAAAGCTGCAATGAGCTGTGATAGCACCACTGCACCCCAGCCTGGGTGGCAGAGCCAAACCTTATCTCAAAAATAAAAATAAATAAAGACAGATCATGTGACTTGCTTGCTAAGAACTCTCATTGCACTGAAAATAAAATGCAGTATCCTTCTGTGGCTTTCAAGACCTTTCATGATCAATTTCTCATACTGCTGCTTCAACAGTTCACTAACTGCCTGTAATCCCAGCACTTTGGAAGGCCAAGGCAGGCAGATCACTTGAGCCCAGGACCTTGAGACCAGCCTGGGCAACATGGTGAAACCCCATCTCTACAAAAAAAATACAGACATTAGTTGAGTGTGGTGGCATGCACCTGTAGTCCCAGCTATTCGGGAGGCTAAGGCGGGAGGATGGCTTGAGCTTCGGAAGCAGAGATTGCAGTGAGCTGAGATTGTGCCACTGCACTCTAGCCTGGGTGATAGAGTAAGGCTGTCTCAAAAAACAAAACAAAACAAAAACAAAGGGAACTGCACATGACTGGCTCACCCTTGTCTTTCCGTCTCAAATCTCCCGTCATATGCTCAGTTAGGCCTTCCTTGCCTGTCCCCTCCACCCAGGCCAGCAGCCTGAGACATTCCCTCCTCTGCATGATCCCTGCAGTATCTACTTTTCTTTCACATTTCTGCCTTTTCCGATCTTTCCTATTTGATCTTTCTGTTTTTATTTTTTGTTTTTGTTTTTGTTTTTAAATAGCAGAGAGCTGGATTTTATTGTTAACCTCTTGTTCCAATTGGAGTGTTTTTACTAATATATAACTCAATATATGGTTTAACTCTATCCACATTTCTTGGGATGGCTCATATAGGTGGCCTTAGGTCTATCACATCATTTTTACTTTCTATTTACTATGCATCTTTATGCTTCTTTTCTCTCATTTCCTGTCTACTATTGGACCAACATGTTTTCTTTATTCTTTTATTTTCTTCTCTTACTTTTAAATTGTACATTGTTTCCATTATTTTAGAGGCTGCCATTAAAAGTTTTTGCCACGTGTACCTTACAAAAGTCCAGGGTTAATATATTGCTTCTCCTAGAGTTCAAGATGAGAATCTCAGAGTCCTTTAATCCTGAGCCCCATGTCATGCTATTGCTGTTTGTTATTTAATTGCACCTTATCATTAAAACCCCCCAATAGTCTTTTGTGTGTATTTTACAGCTAATATTAATGTCACGTTTCCAACAAGTCAACCAGTTTCTTTGCTCTCTCTAGTTTTTGGATTCCCACTTATTCCTCCTGGGTTCAATTTTCTTCTTACTAAAAAACTTCCTTCAGTAGTTCTTCTGGTGAGGTTTTGTGAGGGATGACCTCTCTTGGTGTCTATGTTTAAAGACATTTTTATTACACCTTATACCTTAGGGAGAATTCACAGGTAAGGAATTCTGGTTTGTGGCTATTTTCTCTCAGCAGTTTGAAGATACCATTTAGGTCACTGAAGGCATCTATTATTGCAGGGAAGTCTTTTGTAAGTTGAAGTATTATTGGTTTTTGTTTGTTTGTTTGTTTTGAGATGAAGTTTCGCTCTTATTGCCCAAGCTGGAGTGCAATGGTAAGATCTCGGCTCACCGCAGCTGCTACCTCCTGGGTTCAAGTGATTCTCCTGCCTCAGCCTCCGGAGTAGCTGGGATAACAGGCATGTGCCACCATACCCAGCTAATTTTGTATTTTTAGCAGAGACGGAGTTTTACCATGTTGGTCAGGCTGGTCTCGAACTCCTGACCTCAGGTGATCCACCCTCCTCGGGCTCCCAAAGTGCTGGGATTACAGCCATGAGCTACCGCGCCCGGCCCAGTATTATTGGTTTTTAGATTCCTATCTTTCTAGCGGTGTTGAAGATTTTCTCTATGCTTTTGATGTTCTGCTATTGTACTCTGCTGTGTACTTATGTCTCTTTGGCTTAAGATTTGGTGTGCTCTTTCAATTTAAATGCTCATCTGTTCTCTGTTTTTCTTTTTATTACCATGACCATGTCCTACATTCAAAAGACTGTATGAAGTGTATATATGTAGATTTCAGGGTAATAAAATAAGCACATGTGTATTCACCAACCAGCTTAAGAAACGGACTTTACCAGCATCTTAGAAGCCCATGTGTGTTCTCCTCTGAGCACAGGCCTGTCCTCCGCCAAGAGGTAGCTGCATACTGAATCTTATATCAATCATTTTTTGGGTTTTTTGAAGAGTATTTCATAATTGCATGCATTTCTACACAACATGTTGTTCAATTTTGCTTATTTTTTTCTACTTTATACTAGTAGAATCATACATTGCTCTATATTTCTAGATTACATTTTTCATTCAATATTATCCCTTTGAGATATATCCATGTCGATACAAGCAACTGTAGTTTATTGATTTTTATATATTTACATTTTTTTGAGATAGTGTCTCACTCTGTTGCACAGGCTGGCATGCAGTGATGCAGTCATAGCTTACTGCAGCCTCAAACTCCTGGACTCAAGCAATCCTCCCACCCTAGGCTCCCAAGTAGCTGGGACTATTGGCACACACCACCATGTCGGTCTATTTTTTTATTATTTTTTTTAATTTTTAATAGAGATGTGGTCTTGCTATGTTGCCTAGGTTGGTTTCAAACTCCTAAGCTCAAACGATCCTCCTGCCTTGGCCTCCCAGAGTGTTGGGATTACAGGCATGAGCCACTGCACCCAGCCTGTACTTAATTTACTTTTGACTATTGTATAGTACTCCCATTATATAAATATACCAGAAAAATAATATTTATGGAGTGAACGGATAAGCGAACACATCCATCATCACACAAAGCCCCATTTCTGACAACAGAATTTTGCTCTGGGCATAAACATTTGTTCTGTCTTCCAGTCGTTGCCCCTGACACATCTCCTCCATCACATCCCAACACTGTTCTTCAACTGAAGGCTGGCCCTGCCCCTCTCCACTGTACTAAATCCCGGGGTTTATTTCATTCTAAGTCTAAGTTGCCCTTTTTTGGGACATCTTCTGTGGTTAATCAGTCAATCAGTCAATAACTTTTGGAGGCAGAAAAGACTTTAAAGGGCATGTAACTAGATGCCCATCTACTATGATGCCCTCTGGCAGATGGACGGCCAGATGTGTGAGCACAGCTAGTGTGGAGGAACCCACTGCTTTGTGAGAACACCCATTCCATGGGCCATTGTTACTTTCAAAGTTCTTTCTCTTGAGCTGAAACTCATTCCCTGTAACTCTCACCCATGAATTGTTCTGCATTCTGGAGAGACACACAAGAAACCTAGCTCCCTTTCCCCATCATCCCCACCAGTCCCTGCAGAGCATTTGCAGGTCCCCTTTGCCCCACTTATCACCCACCCCCAACACCCTCACCACAGGTTCTTCGTTTTTCAAAGTTGACCATTCTCAATTTCTTGTATCATTTCTTGTTTAATATGATGTCTAGGTTCTTTTTGTAGACTAGCCACTATCCTCTGCTGCCCCTTTTCTTTGTCAACATGATGCATGAAATGATCTCAGACAATGATTCCCTGCCCCAATGGTGTCTCACTACTTTCAGCATGAATATTCTGTATTGGTGTCTTGGTGCTTCTTGGTGTGGTAGAATGTGTTAGATGTGAACATATGCAAGAAACATTAAACATCAAGTAACCACTCTACAACCACACTTTGAACATCCTATCCTGGGCATATACATATGAGGAAGGAACAAACATTTAAAAAATCACAAGGGTTCTATGCTGAGTAGCTATGATGAAGTTCAGGTTTCTTGTTCTAGATAAATTTGCATAAAAAAATTGATTGATTGATTGATTTCTGTTTATCAATGTGTCCATCTCATTTCCTCACCAGAATTGCAGGTTCATAATAGATTGGGACTGTAGTTAACCAAACATTCAATGTTTTTCTCTCTAGTACAGCCCCTTATACCGTGTCAGTGAGAAAAGTGTCTATTAACATTGATAAAAAATATTTTAGTGTCTCAATGTAAGGGCAATCTGACCATGAAATCTGTCACCCCATTTATCACTAGTTGCTAATAACAGCAGCTAATGATTATTTAAACTCCTACTGCATTAATTTATCATAATAAAATATAGTAGCTCTAAAAGCACACTTCATCTCCAGAGCTAGCCATGTGTGTCATTTGGACGTAGACATCATTAAAGGGAGAGGAAATATTTTAGACTAGGGGCAGTGTTCTCAGATCTAACTAGGTACTCTGAAAATTAATTAAACATTGGGGACCCTTGACAAAGTCAAATGATCAACTGAAGAACCACCTGATATTAAAGAGCAGCTCAGTTAATTTATATTCTTGTCAAAAACATATTCAGACAATCTTGAAAAAAGGAACATTTTCAAATATAAAGATCTATTTAAAAGCTATGATAAGGAAGCCCTTTTTAGCCAAATGATATTAAATCAACTGGGTGTGGTGGCTCACGCCTGTAATCCCAGCACTTTGGGAGGCCGAGGTGGGTGGATCATCTGAGGTCAGGAGTTCAAGACCAGCCTGACCAACGTAGTGAAAGCCCATCTCTACTAAAAATACAAAAAATTAGCCAGGTATGCATGCTGGTGTGCGCCTATAATCCCAGCTACTTGGGAGGTTGAGGCAGGAGAATCACTTGAACCCGGCAGGTGAAGGTTGCAGTGAGCTGAGATCATGCCACTGCACCCCAGCCTGGGTGACAGAGTAAGACTCTGCCATAAAAAAAAAAAAAAAAGATGCTAAGTCATATAGAAAAGGTGTGTTGTCTCCTATTTCACACTAGATTTAAAAAATCCAATTGGATAACAGATCTAACTGTGAAAGGCAATATAATAAAGCTCTTAGAGGGAAGCCTCTTAATGATCTTGAAGGAGGCAAAGATTTCTTAAATAGGGAACAAAAAAACACTAATAATAAAGAAAAATAATGAATTAGACTACATTAAAATAAATAATTATGTTCGCCAAAAAGCACTATTAACAGAGTAAAAAGAGAACCTACATATTGGAAGAAGATTTTGCAACATATGATCAACAAATATTTATGCTATGAATCTAAAAGGAACTCCAAATTAATAAGAAAAAGAATATTCTAGAAAAAAATAACAAAAGACTTGAACAGAAACTTCACAAAAGAGGACATCCAAATGACCAATAAACATAAAAAAATTAACTTGGGCAACACGTCAAGACACTATCTGTACAAAAACATATGAACAAAAGTAGCCCAGCATGGTGGCATGTGCCTGTATTCCCAGCTACTTGGAAGGCTGAGGTGGGAGGATCGCTTCAGCCCAGGAGGTCAAGACTGCAGTGAGCCATGATCACACCACTGCACTGTAGCCTGGAAGACAGAGTGAGACCATGTCTCCAAAAGAAAAAAAAAAAAAAGTAACAATTGTTCAACTTTGGCCTGATGTGGTGGCTCACACCTGTAATCCCAACATTTTGGGAGACCAAGGTGGGAGGACTGCTTGAGGCCAGGAGTCCGGGACCACCCTGGGCAACATAGGGAGAACTATTCAGTTTCTACAAAAGAAATTTTTTTAATTAGCCAGGCATGGTGGCATGCACCTGTGGTCCCAGCTACCTGGGAGGCTGAGGTGGGAGGATCCCTTGAGCCCAGGAGGTCAAGGCTGCAGTATGCCATGATACCACCACTACACTTTAGCTTGGGTGACAGAGTGAGACCCAACCTTAAAGTATATGTATTTATATGTATATACATATATACATACAGATATATACACACACATATACATATATATGAATAATTGCTCAACTTTTTTAGTCACCAAGGAAACGCAAACTACAATGATCATATCACGCCAAAACAGCCAAAAGGAAAAACACCAAATATTGTGAGGATGCAGAACTACAAGAATACTCACAATACTTCCGGCAGGGTGTACATTTGCAAAACCATTTTAAAAAACTGAACATAAACTGAATCGAAGCTGAACATATGCATACTCTGCAATCCAGAAATTCCATCACTAGGTAAAGACTCAACAAAAATGCACACTTACTACATTCAGTGCAATAACAGTCAAAATTCCAGAGAGTTATTTTATAAATATCAACAAACTGATTCTAAGTGTATATGGAGAGGCAAAAGCCCCAGAATAGCCAACATGATATTGAAGGAGAAGAACAAAGTCAGAGGTCTGACACTACTTGACTTCAAGATTGAATAAAGCTACGCTAATCAGGATAGTGTAGTATTGGGGGAAGAACAGGCATAGATCAATGGAACAGAATACAGAGCCTAGAAATATATTCACATAAATACAGTGAACTGATCTTTGACAAAGAAATAAAGGAAAGACAACAGAGCAAAGATAGTCTTTTCAACAAACAGTGCTGGAACAACTGGACATCCACATGCAGAAAAATGAATCTAGACACAGACCTTAAGCCATTCACGAAAACTAACTCAAAATAGATCATAGACCCAAAATGTAAAGTGCAAAGCTATGAAACTCCTAGAAGATAATATAGAAGAAAATGTAAATGACCTTGGGTTTGGCAATGACTTTTTAGATATAACACCAAAGACAAAACCTATGAAGGAAATACTTGATAAGCCCAACTTCGTTAAAATTAAAAACTTCTGCTCTGTGAAAGACAACATGAAAAGAATAAGAAGACAAGCCACAGACTGAGAGAAAATAACTAAAAAACACATTTCTGGTTAAGGATTGGCATCCAAAATATATAAAGAAAGTTTAAAACTCAACAATAAGAAGACAAATGGGGGCAGGCGCAGTGGCTCATGCCTGTAATCCCAGCGCTTTGGGAAACCGAGGCAGGCGGATCACTTGAGTCCAGGAGTTTGAGACCAGCCTGGCCAACATGGCGAAACCCTGTCTCTACTAAAAATACAAAAATTAGATCGGGCGCAGTGGTTCATTCCTGTAATCCTAGCACTTTGGGAGGCTGAGGTGGGCAGATTGCCTGAGCTCAGGAGTTCAAGACTAGCCTGGGCAACACTGTGAAACCCCGTCTCTACTAAAATACAAAAGAAATTACCCAGGCGTGGTGGTGGGCACCTGTAGTACCAGCTACTCAGGAGGCTGAGGCAGGAGAATTGCTTAAACCAGGAAGGCAGAGGTTGCAGTGAGCTGAGATCGCGCCACTGTACTCCAGCCTGGGCAACAGAGCGAGACTCTGTCTCTACAAAAAAAAAAAAAAATTAACTGGGCGTGGTAGTGTGTGCCTGTGATCCCAGCTACTTGGAAGGAAGGCTGAGGCACAAAAATCACATGAACCTGGGAGGCAGAGGTTGCAGTGAGCCGAGATGGCACCACTTCACTCCAGACTGGGCGATACAGCAAGACTGTCTCAAAACAAACAAACAAAATCAAAAAACTATGTGCAGATATTTACAGCAGCAGCTTTATTTATAATTTCCAAAACCTGGAAGCAACCAAAATTTCCTTCAGTCAATGGATGAATAAGCAAACTGTGGTATATTCAGATAATAAAATATTCAGCAATCAAAATACATGAACTATCAAGCCACAAAAAGACATCAAGGAACTTTAAATGCATATTAGTAGAAGCCAATCTGAAAAGGCTACATACTGTATGATTCCAACTATATGATGTTCCGGAAAAGGGAAAACTATGGAAACAGTAAAAAGATTAGTAGTTGCCAGGAGTTACAGGAAGAGGAAGGGATGCATAGGCAGAACACAAAAGATTTTTAAGGCAATGAAACAATTCTGAAGGATTCTATAATAGAAGATACAAGTCATCACACTTTTGTCAAAACCCATAGAATGTACAATGCCAAGACTGAATTATAATGTCAACTGTGGACTTCGAGTGATAATCACATGCAAATATAGGCTCGTCAGTTGCAACACACGCGCCCCCTCCTGTGCAGGATGCTGCTAGCGGGGGAGGCTGTGACTGTGTGAGCGCAGGCAGCACGTGGGAACTCTGTATTTTCCGCCCAATTTTGCTGTGAACCTAAAACTGCTCTGAAAAAATGTATATTAAAAAAAAATTTTTTTTGACCAGATGTGGTGGCTCATGCCTGTAATCCTAACACTTTGGGAGGCTGAGGCAGAAGGATAATTTGAGGCCGGGAGTTTGAGGTTACAGTGAGCTATGATTGTGCCACTGCATTTCAGCCTGGGTGACAGAGTAGACCCTGTCTCAAAAAATAATAATAATAATAATAATAACAAATAAAAGATTTTTAAAAGGCATGAGTAGATGAGACTGTAAAGATTTATTTGTTTTAATCACCAAGGATACACGGTATCTTTATGGCAAGATTAATTTGAAGAGTCGTCCTAACTTGGTGTTATTCTCATGTAAACCTCCAAAACGACACTATAAAATGCAGCTTTCTGTGGGTGATAAATGGGAAAAGATAGAACCTGTCATCTATCTTCTGTTAACAATTAACAATAAATGATAAAAGCAACAACTGGAAGTGAAAAAGTGGAAGATAAATTTTGTCAAGGAAAATCTTGGGTGCAATGGCTGATTTGACAGTTGGAACTATTGCCAAGTGATCTTGCAATTCAGTTCTCATTCATTTCAACATTTCCTTCCATTTCGTGTGTGTTTTTCTCTCTGCAGGATGTTTAAAAGTGTTCCAATGGTGACAAAGAGTTCTTTACCCATTTGAAACAGAATGCCACTTGAGCCACTTTGAGACTTCACTCCATTGTCATTTCCATCTGTCTTCACTGCCTCAGGAAAGACAAGCACGATTCCGGGACAGAGCCCAGGCTCAGCCAGCTCTAAAGAGGAACCCACAGAAAGCAGAGGCAGCCAGAGTGTCTCGGCTTGGTGCTGCTGAAGCCTGGGCTCTTAAAAGCTTCTAGCAGATTCTGTTTATAGATAAACTGTGATAGTCAGAATCACGCATGTTGTATATTTACAATGGAGAGGAGATTTGGGGAATATAAAAGGCCTTTCAGAGAAGTTGGGATGTGGTAAGAATGCGTTATCCTTCCTCCCTAGGCTAGGGCAGGAGATCCCAGCTGGGTGGAAGTAGGGAGGAGTGCCACAGGCCATGCCTGAGGGGAGGTGGCTGGACCGTACTGGACCGGAGGAGAGGTGGGAGATGGCTGAGGCAGCCCTTCAGGAAGATGGCATTCCCCAGCCTGGCTGGAAACTCAGAGGCCTGTTGGACCAGGCTGCCCACAATGACGGTCTCAACTGTGATCACCGTGGGCCCGTCATTGGTGACCAGAGGACCCTACCCCTCAACTTTTACCTCCCCCACCTGTTGGCAAAACAACACAGTGCCTGGCACGTGGTAGATATTCATTGAAAAAGTTTTTGAGTGAATGAAGAGAAAGAAACAGTGTGTACCATTGTGTGACTTTTTATACCAGACACTTTTCTACTACAGAACCTTAAGCTTCTTTCTCTCATTTGCTACATAAACACAAAATATCTCCTAATAGGGCAGGGTTCAGTGGCTCACATCTATAATCCCAGCTGACTCACGTCTATAATCTCTGCACTTTGGGAGGCCAAGGCAAGTGGGTCGCTTGAGCTCACGAGTTCGAGACCAGCCTGGGCAACAGGGCGAAATCCTATCTCCACAAAAAAATACAAAAATTAGCTAGGCACGGTGGCACGCACCTGTAGTCCCAGCTACGTGGGAGGCTGGGTTAGGAGGATGGCTAGAGCCCCAGAGATGGAGGTTTTGGTGAGCTAAGATTATGACACTGCATTCCAACGTGCATAACAGAGTGAAACCTTGTCTCAATAAATAAATAAATAAATCCTAATAAATGGAAAGTGGTCCACTTACTCGTTGTCAAATCTTGGACTTTGGCAGAAGTGGTCTTCTAAGTGACTCTGATCCTTCCCTGATAACTAATGTTATATATAAGCAGGCAGATATGGTTTTAAAACAAAACAAAAAAAGTATTTTCTTCCTACTCAAAGAGAAAAATGTATTCGACCTTACTTCTCTGAGCTCTGGTTCATAAAGTCAAATGAACTTCTAGCTGTCTGGCCAAGAAAGGAGAGTGGGGCTGAGAAGCAGGCCCCCCATTTATAGGCAAGTTCAGCTTGAACTACCTGCAAGCTGCCCAAGCTTGTTCTCAGGACCCTGCAGCTGATGCCTCAGAGGTCCTGCCAGCTCCAGGGCTGAGGAGCTGTTAGTAGGTGGTTAAGGAAGGTTATAGCACCATTAACAAGTTGAAGGGGGAAAGAAGCACATCATGAATTGGCTCTGTCCCAGGGACTTCCATCCACTCTACTTTCCTTGTCACAGCCTTGCCTGCTTCTCTGTCCTCCAGGACTATGTAGTCATCTAAAGCCATTAGTAGGGCACCTGCCACACCCAGATTGCTGCCGGTGTCATCAGAAAGAAACGCCATCAGCTCTGCCCATGTGTTTGTTCCCTCTCTGTGCTTGGAGGGCTTGGGATTCTTTCCCTGACACAAAGGTCCCAGCCTGGCTGAAGGAACTGGGGCTTGGTACTGATATAGGAGTGCTAGGAAGAGAAGAGTGTGGTATGGAAGTGGGGAAAGGAAGTGCTGGGTAGAAGAGGGCATGGTCCCTGGCTAAGGCTCCACCCCTACGGACCCAGGTGAGGACAGGCATTTCCTGCCCAAACGTTGCATTTCCCAACACCACCTTGGCTTGCCATGCCCCCATCCTGTGTCTATAAAAACCCCCAAGACCTTAACAGGCAGACATGGCAGACGCAGGAAGTGGAGAGGTGCACCTCAGGGGAGGAACACAGGCGGCTGGAACACACAGGCGGCTGGATGTTGAGAGGAATGCACCGACAGGCACTGGCAGACAGGACCGGCCTGACAGGACTGGCAGAAACAGAAGGATGAGGAGTTTGGCTGGGGCAGTCAGAGGAGAGCCCAGGCCTTTAAGTGGCCTGACTCCATGTGAAAATCTCTCCACTCCGCCTCCTTCTGACTTCCCCCGACCTACCTCCACTCAAAACCTTGCACTCATTCTCCAAGCCCAGGTGTAATCCCATTCTTCCAGTACACCAAGGCTAGAACCTGGGATACAGAGAGCGCTCTGTCCTTGTGACAACACAGAGGATCTAATTGAGTTGGTTAACACAAGCTGACTATGGACAGCAAAACTGGAAGAGCACCCTGTAACACACGCCCACTGGGGCTTCAGGAGCTGTAAACATTCCCCTAGACACTGTTGTAGGGTGGGAGTCTCCACAGCCTGGCCCTCTGTATCCTTCCCCTAAAGGTTTGAGCAGCGGGGCAGTGGAGAAGGGAGCCACTCCCCTGTCACACGCCCTGCGAGGGAGACCAGGGAAGTTTTCCCATTTCGGTTCTAGATGTTTGTCCTGGAGGCATCGTTAATGCACTTGCTCTTTAAGAGACCTCTGCTTCCCACTGGGCAGAAAATGGGTGGGTTATATCCTGCTGCACCGGCTCCCGAACACCACCTGGCACCCAGGCAAGTGCCTCTCAGTGCGCTTTACTTCAGACCATTCACATGGTGGCACTAGTCACAGCTTATCTATCCCACGGTAGGAGAGTGATGGCAGCAGGCAGCCTAGCGAGGCTTCACTTCAAGGCGAAAAGTGTGGGCAGTGGTCCTCGTGGTCCTCTTCAGCTCTCTGCCCAGCCAAGCAGTCAACACACACCTCCCCAGCAGCCAGGAATTCCTTCTGGAAGGTCTCTGGGCTGCGGAAGACGGAGCATGTTCACTGAGAAATTGCAGGGCTTCTTCTGAGGCAAATCCTAAGCTTTCAAGAATGGTAGCGCCTTTCTGGTTAGAGACGGCTAGTTGTTGCACAATGCCCGTTCTCCTACGTTTTGTTAGTGACAGAACCCCAATATTTCAAGGGCGGCAATATGTCCAGAGAGAAAACTGCATTCCCCAGCTTCTCTTGCAGCTACATATGGCCATGTGCCTAATGAGATACAAATGCAAGCATTGGGTAGTACTTGTATAAAGCTTAATGAAAGATAGGTCATTAGGGCTACTCCTGCCTGCTTTCTGGAACTTCCTGGTACTCCAGCAGCCATCCTGGACCATGACGGGGGAGTGGCCACACAGTATAGCTAGCAGGGCAGAAAAAGAACAGGTTCCTGGGTCTCAGGCAACAGCCACTATTCCAGCCCAGTAGCCTACCTGGATTTTTTTTTTTTTTTTTTTTTTTTAGATCAATAGACTTACTGTTTTTGAGCAGTTTTATGTTTACAAAGTAAGTGAGCAGAAAGTACAGAGTGCTTCAATGCTGAGGACGCCGCCTTGCTAAGTCATGTTTGCCCGAAGCCTGCATTCCCAGTCTCAATGTGAGCGAGTCCCCAGCAGATGGGAACCAGCAGAGAGGCCACCAGAGAGGTGGAAAGGCGGCTGGTTCTGTCTCACTCTGATTGACTGTGTGCGCCTGCAGCAATGTTCCTCGAAGCCTGTTCTGGAGACCATCTGCACCAAAACCTCCTGCAGTGGCTGCTTTAAAGTTCAACTAGTGCATCAGAATGTTGGGGTTGGAGCCCATGGATACAGACTGAGAATTTCTAGAAACTGCCAGTGCTGAAAACTCCAAATAATTTTTTTCTTCCAGACGTTAATGAAAATGCAGAGGCAACCAGCTTCATGACTTAAGAGTCAAACCACTCAAATAATGCTTTGAGCATTGATGGCTCCAGAGCCCCCCAATTTCAGTGGTCCCTCTATCAGCTGAACTCGTCTGGCCACATTTGGCTCATATGGCTGAAAAAGAACAACTATTTCCTGTCCCTTACAATTTCCGTTCCTCATCTTTTCATCCAGGGCAACTTCCTTCTCACTGACGTCTCCGAATATAAGTTGTATCTGCTCTGCCTTCTGAGAGTGGCTTATCTAATAAGTTTGTTCTCCCTTTGTGAAGGGCACCCCAATCCCTGCTAATGCTGATGCCTGGAGCAAACCAAGAGGAGGGCATTTCAAAGGGCCTGTTTGTACATAATTACAGACTGGGGGCCAATGAAAGACTCAGTCAAATCCTTTTTAATCCCTGTGATGACAGAGAGAGAGAGAGAGAAAGAGAGATAGAAACAGAGAGAGGGAGAGGCTTTCATACAAACCAAAATGACACAGACAAAATTCTTTCCCCGATCTGCTCACAGGCCACCCTATGTGGGGTTCAGCTCAAGAACCGACAGGATGAGGAAGGGTGGAATGGGAATCTGTCAATATCAATGTAGTATATTGCATATATTGATATATTCACAGCCTTCTCCCAATATGGGTGGGAGGTGCCAGGAGATGAGGAAGGTAGGAGAGCCCACATGTGTACACACACACACACACACACACACACACACACTCACTCAATACCGCCTTCAGGGCTCCCACTTCTGTGGCACGCTGATGGCCTTAGTATTGGTGAGCTGTCTGTATTGCCCTTCAACATGATTTTCAACTCTACACGCAAAAATCTTTTCTAAAATTCACAGACTTCACTGCAACCAGATGTGACTTAGCAAGGAGGAGTCCTCAGCACTAATTACAATCCATTTTTATTTTTCACTATGTTTATGGTACATTTTGTGCACTGCTTTTTCTTACCTATTTTTTCCTTTTTTTCCCCCAGTTATTACTAACACCATTGAAATTCTTCTTTTGTGAGACTAAATAGCCAAAAGAGGAAATTATACTTCACAAATAGAACTAAGGCATGTGATGTTCTTCTCAGGAAGAAAGACAGCTATATAAGAAATTTCCACCTAGTTTTCTTCTTAAAAAAAAAAAAAAAGAACTGCTGCTATTTTTTCCCTCAGAGATTAATATTTCTAAAAGCTTTATATTGGAGGTTCTTTTAAAGAATGCATCACTCAGCTGGGCACAGTGGCTCACACCTGTAATCCCAGCAATTTGGGAGACCTAAGCGGGTGGATCACTTGAGGTCAGGAGTTCAAGACGAACCTGGCCAACTGGGTGAAACCCTGTCTCTTCTAAAAATACAAAACAAAGCAAAAATTAGCCAGACATGGTGGCAGGCACCTGTAATCCCAGCTGAATTCAGAAGACTGAGGCAGGAGAATCCCTTGAACCAGGGAGGTGGAGGTTGCAATGAGTCGAGATTACACCACTGCACACTCCAGCCTGAGCGACACAGTGAGACTCCATCTTGGGGGGGAAAAAAAAGATAAGCATAGTCTTAGGTCCATAATAAGTGTCCAGAGTTTTGGAGAAAGCTTATGCAAACCAACTTCCTAAAGCTAAACCTTATCGACCACCCCCGCAGAAGTTTAGTGAATCAAAACCACTGTGATGACTATTCCCATATTCACTATGATTTGCCACCCTACGTTCTTTTAACATACATAGCAATAAATCCAGTGGAAACTCCCAAACACTTCTCTATTACAAAAGAAAGCCGCACACAGCAGAACTTTTTTCGCAGTTTAAAACTTTTTAAAATTCGGCCGGGCGTGGTGGCTCAAGCCTGTAATCCCAGCACTTTGGGAGGCTGAGACGGGCGGATCACGAGGTCAGGAGATCGAGATCATCCTGGCTAACACGGTGAAACCCCGTCTCTACTAAAAAATACAAAAAACTAGCCGGGCGAGGTGGCGGGCGCCTGTAGTCCCAGCTACTCAGGAGGCTGAGGCAGGAGAATGGCGTGAACCCGGGAGGCGGAGCTTGCAGTGAGCTGAGATCCGGCCACTGCACTCCAGCCTGGGCGACAGAGCGAGACTCCGTCTCAAAAAATAAATAAATAAATAAAAATAAAAAATAAAAAATAAAAAAAAAACTTTTTAAAATTCAATTAAATGGAGACAATTCATGAAAGAAAAAAACAGTTTATAATTTAAAAAATCAGTGTCAAGTGGTGTGAACAATTAATATCGAATACAAAGTGACATCTGGACTAACACATGGAAGTTTCTCATTCAAAAACTCTTCCCCAAACAAGAAGCAGCCCAAGAGCAAGATAAAGCAATAAGTGTCTCCACATGCCAGACACATCGATCATGCTGCTGCTGGAGAACTGCTCAGCTTCTATTCTCAGTCTAATAATTTTTACTTTAAATACATCTTTTGAAAAGCCTTTAGGGGAAAAAAGGGGCTGTTTCTCAAGTCCGTGTTTCATTTCAAACTGCTGTTTAGAAGGATAAAGACAGGCTGAGTTAGCCATGCACTGACAGCAAGGCTGCTGGAATGCACGTGGGCCTGTGGTCCACTTTTTGTGTCTGTCTGTAGTCAGATTGGCAGCCTCCTGTTTTACTGTTTCTGTGTTGTGATGATTAATGTTATGAGTCAACTCGGCTAGGCTATGGTGCCAGTTGTTTGGTCAAATGCTAATCTAGAGGTGGCTGTGGAGGTATTTTTTTAGGGGTGATTAACATTTTAAGTCAGCAGACAACTGGGCACAGTGGCTCATGCCTGTAATCCCAGCACTTTGGGAGGCCGAGGCAGGAGGACCACTTGAGGTCAGCAGTTCAAGACCAGCTTAAACAACACAGTGAAACCCCATCTCTACAAAAAATGCAAAAATTAGCTGGGTGTGGTGGGCCATCCCTGTAGGAATCGCTTGAGCTGGGAGGCGGAGGCTGCGGTGAGCTTAAATTGGGCCACTGCACTCCAGCCTGAGTGACAGAGCGAGACTCTGTCTCAAAAACAACAACAGCAACAACATTTGAGTGAGAGGACTCTGAGTAAAGCAGACGACTTCAGTAACAGGGGTGGGCCTCATCCAATCAGCTGACAGCCTTAAGAGCAAAACCGAGTTTCCTGAAAGAAGAAGGAATTCTCCTCAAGAATGCAACACGGAAGGCTGGGCGGGGTGGCTCACACCTGTAATCCCAGCACTTTGGGAGGCCAAGGAGTGAGGATCACTTGAGGTCAGTAGTTCAAGACCAGCCTGGCCAATGTGGTGAAACCTCAACTCTAATAAAAATACAAAAATTAGTTGGGTGTAGTGGTACATGACTGTAAGCCCAGCTACTCAGGAGGCTGAGGCAGGAGAATCTCTTGAACCTGTGAGGTGGAGGTGGCAGTGAGCGGAGATCATGCCACTGCACTCCAGCCTGGGGTGACAGAGTGAGAATCCATCTCAGAAAAAAAAAAAAAGACTGCAACATGGAAACCTGTCTAAATTTTCAGCTTTCTATCTCAAGATTGCAACATCATCAACTCTTATCTGAATCTCCATCTTTTTATCTCACTCTCAATATATCTATTGATTGAAAATAGATTGATAGATCTCTTATTGGTTCTGCTTCTTTGGAGAACCCTGACTGATACATATGTTTGTGTCATGTTAAAAAGATCTTCACCATTCTGAGATTAGTAAAACAATTTTCTCTCACAATTTCCTTTCACATTTTCATGTTTTCATTTTTATATTGTTTAATATTTTATCCATTTGTGTTTTATTTTGGCGTAACATGTCATTAAGAATATAATTTTATTTTCTCCCAGATAGGGAAATGCCATTTTGATTTGTACGTCTGGCATAACTATAAAGTAAAAAGACTGTTTTTATTACAGTTTGTAGGCTGGTTCAGAGAACAATTATGAAAGAAGAGTTTCAAAAACACTTTGAAGAATACTATCAGCTTTAAGAAGAGTGGATTACTTCACAGGAAGTACTTTGAAGAACAAAATTCACTCGGATATAGAAGTCTTGAAGTGTTTGCATACGAAAAGAAAAGCAGTAACTTAAGAAGATGCTTCATGTGAAACTACATTGCTGAAATTAAGCTAAGGAGCTCCTGCGCAGGCATTAATCTGTGGCCAAGGAAGCTCTTTTGCCCCCTCAGCCCTTAATACATCGTGTCTTGTAATTTTGGTTTTGCACCAAAGCAGTGACACACTGACTCAAACCAGTGGGAAACTGCATACACAAAATTTCATTCTGCCCTTTATTAAATCCAAACCACACAGTGAAAGCCCTTTGGCAAAAGGCAAAATGGCACTACTCCAATGGGAAGATGGTCTATTGAGTCAATGTCTTCAAGATGCTAATTCAAGAGGTTTGACTCTTCCTTCTGTAAACTTAGTTTGTTCACGATGCTATTCGAACATTATGAACGTTTTAGCAGTTTGGAACTAGTTTCCTAACAGAATAAAAAGAGGAACCAAATCCTATATCCCCCTCCCCCTCAAAAAAAAATACTATTTACAGAGTTTATAATTCAAAGCAATTCAAAGTCAAATTTTAGCCTCAACAGATACATTTTTCTCACGAAACTATTTGACATTGTCAAATGAATACACATTCCAGAAAAGAAAAAGGAACTCAAATCAAGCACTGAATGTAATACATTTGACGTAACCACCAGGCACACACACAGGAGTGAGCACATCCAGTTTCCAGTTGTTTACGCCATAGCATGGTCATTGCAGCCTGTCTAATCCTTGACAGTAGCTTCTTTTTTAATTAACATTTTACAAAAGTAATCAGTTTTTGGAAGAAAAGCCATAGAAATGCACATAAGCACAAGGAAGAAAGTAACACCATAATCTTCCCACCCGGGATGCACACTATGGGCGTGTTCAGGTGCGTCCTCTTTCTCTCCTGCTCTGCACATTGATTATTTAAACAGAAGCATGGTCTCCATATTGTTTCTCATCTGCTTTTTCTAGTTAGCCACAGATGAAAAACATTTTCCTACATTACAAAATAGTCTTGTATACCAACATTTTAAAAGCTTCAGTACTAAATTTTGTTTTTTTGTATATGTATAACAGCATGCCTAGCTCTATTAGGAAATAAAATTTTGTTACATAAAGGAAAAATGCCAACCCGATTCAATGTGAAGTCAGTCAAAACTACTGGATTGGCCCGGTGTGGTGGCTCATGCTTGCAATCCCAGCATTTTGGGAGATAGAAGTGGGAAGACTGCTTTAGGCCAGGTGTTTGAGACCAACCTGGGCAACATAGTGAGATCCCATCTCTAAAAATAAAAATAATAAAAGGCGCCCAGGCTGGAATGCAGTGGCCCAATCTCAGTTCACTGCAACCTCTGCCTCCTGGGTACAAGCACTTCTCCTGCCTCAGCCTCCCGAGGAGCTGGGATTACAGGTGTGTGCCGCCACACCCAACTGATTTTTGTATTTTTACTAGAGACAAGGTTTTGCCATGTTGGCCAGGCTGGTCTTGAACTCCTGACCTCAGGTGATCCACTCGCCTCAGCCTCCCAAAGTGTTAGGATTATAGGAGGGAGCCACTGCACCTGGACGTCTGCAAAAAATTTTTAAAAATTAGCTGGGTGCCATGACTCATGTCTGTAGTCCCTGCTACTTAGGAGGCTGAGGCAAAAGGATCACTTGAGCCCAGAAGTTCCAGGCTACATTGAGCTGTGATCTTGCCACTGCACTTCAGCCTGGGTGACAGAGTGAGACCCTGTCTCTTAAAAAAATAAAAAACAATTTTTTAATTAAAATAAAGCTATTGGGTTCCTCTTGCCCCTGTTGAAATGTGGGGTGCAAGAAACTTGTTCTAGGATCAATGCCTAGTCCTGAGCTTCCGGAAGGTGCTGGTGACTGTTGATGCTTGCTTTTTCTGCTTGCACTCAGGTAACTCCTTCTTTCTAGAGACCAGCTTTCTCCAGGCCGTGAGTCTGGAGCTCCAAGAAATTGCTGTCAGATCTGGGTCTCTGCTCCTGCTCCCACTGAAAGCAGTCTGGGTGCTGTTTGGTCTGTGGGCTGTAGGGGCCGACAGACTTTTTTTGTTGTTGTTTGTTTGTTTGTTTGAGATGGAGTCTCACTATCACCCAGGTTGGAGTGCAGTGGTGCGATCTCTGCTCACTGCAACCTCTGCCTCCTGGGTTCAAGTGATTCTCCTGCCTCCGTGTCCTGTGTAACTGGGATTCAGGCACATGCCACCATGCCCAGCTAATTTTAGTATTTTTAGTAGAGATGGGGGTTTCAGCATGTTGGCCAGGCCGGTCTCGAACTCCTCACCTCAAGTGATCCACCCGCCTCAGCCTCCCAAAGTGCTGGGATTACAGGCGTGAGTCACTGCGTGTGACTGGGCCAGCAGATTTAACAGCTTCATAACTCTACTGCATAACAGCTTCATGGCAGAGAAGGACAGACTCGCTCCTTGTTCCTCCATTGCTTCATCAGTAATAGAGGATAATGATAGTGCCTCATCAGGCTGCTGTGAACCTTAAGTAAGATAGCAAATGTGAAGTTCTCCGTTTAGCATCTGTGAGAAAGCTGTCATTACTTGCTGGACAAGACCCTTGTGGTGAATGAATATGCATTGAGATTTTGCAAGCTGTCACAGGGAACACTAAGATAAACCCTGCTTTCAAGGAGAAGATAACATCCTAGAGGGCAGGAATCAGTACGGTTTGCAGGCCAAATCTGGCTGCTCCTTGTTTTTGTATATACCACAAGCTGAGAAACATTTTTACATTTTAAAATATTTTTTTAAAGATCAAAAGAAGAATATTTTGTGATGTAAAATTGTATGGAATTCTAATTTCAATGTCCATAAATTTTATTTATTTTTATTTGTTTTTTGGAAACAAGGTCATACTCTGTCACCCAGGCTGCGGTCCAATGGAGCCATTATAGCTCACTACAGCCTTGACCTCCTGGGTTCAAGGGATCTTCCTGCCTCAGCCTCCCAAGTAGCTGGGACCATAGGCACATGCCATCATACCCAGCTAATGTTTAAAAAATTTTTGCTTCTTTATTTTTTCATTTATTTTTTAGATATGGGGTCTCGCTTTATTTTTCAGGCTAGTCTCAAACTCTTGACCTCAAGCAATCCTCCTGCCTTGGCCTCCCAAAGTGCTGGATTACAGATGTGAGTCATCATGCCCAGATACAATGTCCATAAATTAAAAACCTTGTTCTCATTAGTAGACCTGAATTACAAAACCTTATACTCAGTTTTTCTTATATTTTGAATTTATCAATAATGATATTGTGGAAATCTATTCTCTTTCGTCATAAAGACATATATAATCGCCTCAATTTTGCCTCTTGTCCCCTAAGCCTAAATATTTACCATCTGACCCTTTACAGGAAAAGTTTGCTGACTCCTGATATACAGGCAAACAGCTCATTATAACATAGGGTACTCTCTCACACAGGTGCTAGCGAACTCAGGAAGTCAGAGAAAGGAGCAATGGGACCCAGTGGGAGGAGTAGATGCTGGTCCATGGAGAGCACACTGTTTGAGCTGGAAACTAATACAAGTGGTTACCTTTGGGTACATGGGGAGGAGCGCAAACTGGGTGAATGATTACAAGAAGAGAAGTCAAGATTTTCACTTTATACTTCTTTACATTTTTAAAAATTTCTAACTATATGAAAACATGCACATTTCAAAAAATAAAACTTGAAGACTGTGCTGCACCAGACGTATTGGCTCTGACCTTCCATGCAGAAAGTTCTGTGAAGGGCCCAGGCGAGGGAGGAAGAATGAGAACCCAAAGCTCGTGGTGAGGACCTGGCAAGATGTCCCTGAGGTGGAAATGGCAGAGCCCAGTGCCTACTGTAGTGGCAAAACCACGCCCTGCTCTTTTGGGTGGCAATCCTGCCTGGTAAAGCTTTGCTCAAATATTGAAAGCTGCCATGGTGAAAAGGACACTTAACTGCGGAATGAATCCAAGTGAGTGATCTTTTTGAACACCAGGAAGCTGGCAGAGCTATTAACTAGATTGCTCACTGGTTTGCACATGTGTCAACCTTCTCATTCTGCCAATGGGCTATCCCTCAGGCCAGGAATAGGAAATTTGTGGCAGTTCTCAGGAGGGAAGGGAACATTCCGTTTCAAACCACCAACCCTACTCTAAGTGGAGAATAATGTAAAACTTACTGTATTTGCAACATTACATTAAGAATTATGCAAAACTTACAAAAACCAGAATTTGGGGTATTTTTGTATAAATGGAACTTCAACACAATTCCATCGACCAGTTGAACAGGTAAATAAGTTGACAATTTTACTTTCGCAAAAAATTAACTGGAGAGAATACCACAGGAAGGATATACAAGGGCCTGGCGAAAGTGCATTGGCATTGAGGGAGTGAGTCCAGGCGACTAGAGTCAGAGCTTTTCCTTCCACTTTATCAAAGAGGAAAAGGAATTCAAAAGACATAGGAGCAGGAATTCTGTGTATTAGAAAAAAACAAATGCCGCTAAAGAAGGCTAAACTATCAGGTTGCCACGTAATCCTGTGGAACACCCCCCATAACTTGGCACTTACGCCTTCCTTGACTTCCAGGACAATACTCTCTTCTGGTTCTTCCCCCATCTCTCTGATGTTCCTTCATAGCCCTGTCATAGGCTTTCTCTTCTTCACCCATCCATTAATTCCCACAGCCTTGCCACCATCCTGGTTCCACCCTTGGTTCATCATCCCTCTTGTCCTCCCACTACACACTTCATTTTGGACAGACTCGTTCACTCCCAAAGGTTGATTCCCCAACCTCTCCCCAAGCTTCAGACAGGTGTACCCAAGTGCTCAGATACTTCCTGCTTCTCAGTCTCAATACGCCCACTTCTGAATGCATCTAAAAGCCAAGGGAAGACCGTTGGGGTGTGGGAGCAAAGGGAAGACTTTTCCTTTATTTTCTGAAGGTTTGCTGAAAAATCAACTGACGAAAGGTGATTAACAGAAAAAGGGCGTATAAAATGTATTTACACGCATGTGTGTCCATAGGAGTCATATACAGTAAGAACTCAAAGAGGGCCAGATGGTTGAGGCTTAAATACTCTCTTCATAGGGAAGAGACTTAAGGACCTGGGAGGTGGGAGGCAGGCATTAGGGAAGGTGAGGGGTGGAGCTGCACAGGAACAAAAGGTGTCTTCTTATGCAGAGTCATCTCTTGGAGCTGGCCTCAAAGGAATAGATGAAAAATCTGTCTGGGTGTGTAGATGACACCCAGCCTCTTCTCTTTCCGTTTATCTTTCCTGGTTACTTGATGGGATCCCTAGGGAGGAGGTCTTAAAACAGTTTCATTTCCTTTGGAAAAAAAGCTTTATTGGCCAGATGAGGAAATTTCAGAGAGCCTTTCTCTGCACTTGATGTAGGGAGGGAGAAGAGGACAAGGTAAGGTTACAGGGACCTTGATTTTGAGGCAGCTTCTAAGTCCTCTCTGCATAGCAAAGTGCCAGACTTTGGGGTATTGCTTTCTGAACCCCAGTGGGGGCCTCACAGGGGTCGTTTTCTCCACGCGGGACTTGGCAGGAAAAGGCTTAAATGGCGTGGGAGACAACAGAGCGTAATTAGCATCAGGTGGGGACCAAAATGTCGTGTTCACTACTGTATCTCCCTGTTGACATAGCATCAGACAGATGCTACAAATATTTGTTGAGTGGAAAAAAGAGAAAGAGGAAAGAAAGGAGAGAGAGAGCGTGGATGGGAGGGAGGAAAGGAGAGAGAGAACAAGGAACAATCTTGATCAAATCCTAGCTGTTTACTAAATGTATGACCTTGAGCAAATAACTCAGCCCCCTTGTCCCTGGACCTCAATATCCTTATCCATAAAATGAGGTGCTCTCCCTGGGTCGCTGTGAGGAGTGAACAGCAGCATACGGGCAAAATGCTTAGCAAAGGGCCTGACTCATAATGAGCGGCCCATAAGTGCTACTGTGATGACCATACTCTCCAGGCTCATACAGCCGGTGAGGAGCCAAGGCTACAAATATCCAAGTTCTTTCTCTCTGCTATTGGAAACTCTCCTGGCATACCCTGAGTTCTCACTGCCCTAAGAACCCTGTCCCCTCTGGTGAGCACAAGTTCTGTGCTGAAAACTGCCAGCCCCATTGTTTCTGTGAGCTTGAAAACCTCTTCAGAGCAGCAGGCTCTGACACACGCAAAGAAGGAGCAGGCAGAGCCATTAAGACACACTCAGCCTGAATCACCATCCTCCTCAGCAGGGCTTTGCAGCAGCCTGGGGAGATACTGTTCTCAGCCACTGGACCAGATTGCTCAGGGAGCGGGAGGACGCAGGAAGCGCAGGCCACCCGTTCCTGCTGTCATTGACCTAGTTTGGCCCGCTTCACTGGGAACATGAAGCCACACCAGATGGAGGGACACCAGGAACAGCTGATCCTAGCTGGAGGGATAGGACCTCGGGCTCCAGGGAGCTGAGACTTTGGGGCATTCCAGGGCTTGATTTGGGGCATAGAGTGCTCACTTAATGGAGGGGGATGGCAGTCATCTTAGTTAGCCCCGGCTGCTATAACAAAACACCACAGACCAGGCGGCTTACATAACAGCAATTTCTTGTCATTCTGGATACTGGGACATCCAAGATCAAGGCTCCAGCAGATTCTTCCTGATTGCTGGATTGTACCTCCTCACCGTGTCCTCATGGGGCAGAGAGAGGAAGCCAGCTCTCTGGTGTCCCTTCTTGTAAGGACACTAATCCCGATATGAGGGCCTTGCCCTCAGAAACGCCCTTATTCTAATCACCTCTAAAGTCCCCACCTCCCAATACCATCACATAAGTGGGGAAGGTTTTGAATTATGAATTTCGGGAGGACACAAAGGTTCTGTCCATATGTCAGGTAACAACCTTCCTGGCCTCCATGTGGTCTTGACCATCCTGACCACAGACAGAGGCCACAGACAGAGGTGACGGGCAGTTATGGCACCGTAGCTAAGACAGCAGAGCCTGCACCCAGACTGCCTGGGCGTGAAGGCTGAGTCTGCCTGTTGACAGCTGTGTAAACTTGGGCCAGCGACATAACTTCTCCACACCTCAGTCTCCGCATTTGTAAAATGTGAGTGACGATAACAGGACTTAACCTCTTGAGGGTGTTAGATGTGCATCCGTGTACAGCATTTACATAGAAAGGTGCCTGGATCATCATCAGCACTGCATAAGTGGTTGCTGTCAAAATCTTACTATGTCACCAGATAAGCCAGTTTAATCCTGGTGATGGAACAACCAAGGGCACAGAGTTCTTCATGTTTGCACAAGGCGTGGGAGAGCGTAGGAGTGGTGACAAAAGAAGGCTCTCGTCTCTGTGCTCCCTCATCCTTACTATGAGACCCTGCACATGGCATGTCATCTTTCTAAGCCCCAGTTTCCTCCCGAAAATGAAAATAATAGTTTCACTCTGCTTAATTTGCAGGGTTCCTTTGATGACTAAATGAGTCAGCATTCATGAAAAATGTTCGAACGCTCCAGAATGCCAAGTGTGATGACCAACCTGAGACTCCTTTTGCCTCTACGGATGACCAGGCCAGCAGCAGGTGGATAAGCCCAGACCCCAACACTGTCAATTCATTCCTCACCTCATCCTATGCCCTTGGAAGTGGCAAAGCATGTGCATGTGAGCACCTATGTTGGAGTGATGAGACAAGCCAGCGGAGACAGTGGATCAGAGAACACTGAATCAGCTGGGAACGTGGGAACTGAGTGGGTGGGGCTGAAGAGTCATGCATTTGTCATTTTCTATTGAACAAAGGTACAAGCAAATATAAAAATGCATAAGGAAGACACGTGACTATTATTAAAAGTTTAATGGCAAATTCTTCCAGCTCCTCTTTGTTTCAAAGTGGAAAGAGGCCGGGCGCGGTGGCTCAAGCCTGTAATCCCAGCACTTTGGGAGGCCGAGACGGGCGGATCACGAGGTCAGGAGATCGAGACCATCCTGGCTAATACGGTGAAACCCCGTCTCTACTAAAAAATAAAAAAAATTAGCCGGGCAAGGTGGCGGCGCCTGTAGTCCCAGCTACTCGGGAGGCTGAGGCAGGAGAATGGCGTGAACCCGGGAGGCGGAGCTTCCAGTGAGCTGAGATCCGGCCACTGTACTCCAGCCTGGGCAGCAGAGCGAGACTCCGTCTCAAAAAAAAAAAAAAAAAGAGTCGTTTGGGGATGGACATTTGCATCCCTTCCATAAGGAAAGAGAACAGCCCCAGATCCTCCTTGGAGAGCACATTATGATCTGGAGGCATGGGTTCGTGCACGATGCCTTCCAGCATAAGAGAGGGGATGAGCCATGTATGTAACTCTCCACGAGAAACCTCATCAAAGGAGTATCAGTTGGCTGGGGCTGCCATAACAAAGTACCATAGCCTGGGAGGCTTAAACAACAGACATTTATTTTCTCACAGCTCTGGGGGCTGCAAGTCCAAGATGAAGACGCCAGCAGGGTTTTTTCTCCCAAGGCCTCTCTCCTTGGCTTGTAGACATCCCGCTTTTCCCTGTGTCTTCACATCATCTTTCCTCTGCATATCTCTGTGTCCAAATCTCCTCTTCTTATAAGGACACTAGTGGTATTGGATAAGGGTCTGCCTTAATGACCTCATTTTAATTCATGTAACTCTTTAAGGACCCAGTCTCCAAATACAGCCACATTCTGAGGTACTGGGGGTTAGGACTTCAACATGTGAATTTGGAGGGGGACACAATTCAGTCTATGACAGAGGGCAAGGACTTTATTTCTGGCATCTATCCCACATCATGCTATAAGCCCAATACAATTACCCACAGCTACAGAAACTTAGCACAATCATGGGCATGACCCGGCATAGCTTCTTGAGCACTGCAGAGCAGTGTGATGACTGGAGACAGGGACTGAGGGCGAGAGGTAGGAGGAGGGTACAGCTCCCAGTGCCCCTGACCATGCAAGGTAGAGTCTAGCTGAGTCTGAGCAGCTTGATCTTGTCGTCTGCCATGGGCATGTTATACTTGAACTCTCAGCACTTCTCAGGAAGAACTTACACAAACAACCTCTACACCTAATGCTTCCATTTAAAGAAATATTTGCAAACATCGGACTTCTGTTTCCTGAACAAACTCAGCATCAGCAAGACCACATCCTTGTCTGCATAAAACAGAAGAGTCGGGGCCAAGGGGCCCTGTGAAGCATACATATCTCTGTCTCCAGCTTCCTAGCACAGACAGAATAGGAAGATGTAAAGTTCAAATTAATTTAGTCCACCAACCTGTGACAGCCTTCAGCTGTCATACCCTGACTTACAAAGTAACTCATCTCCTGTGGACTGGATGTCCCAGGACCACTTGTACTGTAATACTCTGTGACTTTAACAAGAGTTACATAAAGCAACAGAGGCAATGAATATTTCATTCTTCCTTCATTCATTCACTCATTCAACAAGTATTGCTCAAGCATCCTCTATGTGCTAGGTGTCCTGGGGGAGGAGCAAAGCAGAGGAGGCTGCCTGTAGGAAATGGCATTTGAGTTTGCTCTTGCACACAAGCTAAGATTTTGGTGAGCAGATGAATTCCAAGTGGAAGGATGAAGAAAGGCCAAGAAGCATGAATAAAGGCCAGGAAATAGGAAAGACAAAACCTAGTTACAACCGACGAGTAGGTAAGTTCTGATACGTAGAGAAAGACCATTGTGTCAGGAAAGAGTGGGTTATCCATCCAGATGTGTAGGCAAGAAGCTGATGTGACTAAGAGAGAAGACTGCACTTCGCCATCTGTTCTTCACTTCCGGCAGGCTTCAAGTCAACCTGCAGAGATGAAGGAGAGGCAGGGAAGAATGAGGAGGGAGGCAGATGGTTCTTCCTTCCGATGAAAGGATGGAGGGAGGAAGGAAGCAGACGATTACAAGCTGACTATAAACAGCACAAGTGTTCTTCTAGTTGGAATCACGGCAGCTCTTGTTCTGGCCATTCTAGGGGGCGTTTGCATTTGTGTGGGGAAAGTGACATGACTGCCTATTTTTGAACATTTAAATCTGTCACTGGTTGAGTGATTTTGTTTCATGCCACTCACAGGATGAAGACGATTGCTCATGCTGATACTGCCTTGCCAGCTTCAATGGGTGGGAACCAACGGAAATGTATGCTGTACCCCATTGTGGCCTCTAACATGGGAATTAGTGCCTATGGAAAAACTCCCTAAAATAGAATCACAAGGGAATAACATTGGCTGCCTAAAGTATGCTAGGGTGAGGGGCAGTGAAGAGGGGACTGTGGCTGCCCAATTATCCCCTGAGAAGACTGAACAGGATTTTTTTTTTTTTCTTTTTTTTTTTTTCTTTTGAGACAGGGTCTTGCTCTGTCAGCCAGGCTGGAGTGCAGTGGCACCATCACTGCTCACTGCAGCCTCAACCTCCCCCGCTCAAGCAATCCTCCCACCTCAGCCTCCTAAGTAACTGGGACCACACGTGTACAGCACCACACCGGGCTAATTTTTTTCTTTTTCTTTTCTTTTATTTTTTTGGTAGAGATGGAGTCTCACTACATTGCCTACGCTGTCTTGAACCCCTGGGCTCAGGCGATCTTCCTGCCTTGGCCTTCCAGAGTGCTGCGATTGCAGGTGTGAGCTATTGTGCCTGGCCAGGGGCAGCTGGAATTTTGAAGGAAGAGGGGGCTTCTTGTTTAATCCTGACGGTCAGGAACCTCCTTCTTGCTTGTTTGCGGGATTCGGCGTTTTCAAGGCACTCAAGAAACAGTAAAGGGAAATTTGTAAAATGCTGTGTCTCTTCTGTAGTATGAAGAAAAACAAAAGGAGTGGTTTGTGCCAAGAAAATGAGTGAGGTGCTACCTCAGAAAGACCAAGGATACTGTTCGTGTAGGTTGTTTTGAGAATTCAAAATGATAGTTGAAGTATATTATTTTCTAAAAATGCCTTTGCCAATAAATGTTGGGCTTTGAGGAAACGAATCTAAAAATATTAGAGCTAGATTAAAAGTGACTCAAAAGACATGACAATTGAATATAGTATGTGACTGGATCTTTCACTAGAGGGGAAGAAAAAGTGCTATAAAAAGCATTCCTGATACTAGACCCTTATCAAAACCACAATGAGACACCACTTCACACCCACCAGGATCGCTACAACCAAAGACAGATAATATCAAGTGTTGACAAGGATGTAGAGAAACTGGAGCCCTCATACATTGCTGGTGGGAACATAAAATAGTGCAGCAGCAGACAGGTGCGGTGGCTCATGCCTGTAATCCCAGCACTGTGGGAGGCCGAGGCGGGCAGATCACAAGGTCAGGAGATTGAGACCATCCTGGCTAACATGGTGAAACCCCACCTCTATTTAAAATACAAAAAATTAGCCGGGCGTGGTGGCAGGTGCCTGTGGTCCCAGCTACTCGGGAGGCTGAGGCAGGAGAACGGCGTGAACCCAGGAAGCAGAGCTTGCAGTGAGCCGAGATCGCACCACTGCACTCCAGCCTGGTCAACAAAGCTAGACTCCATCTCAAAATGGTAATAATAATAATAAAATAAAATAATAAAATACAATAAAATAGTGCAGTGGCTTTTGAAAACAGTCCAGCATTCAAGTCTATTATATAATATAGTTATGATATAACCCAGCAATTACACTCCTAGGTATGAACACATATGTCCAGACAAAAACTTGTACATATTTGTTTGCATTATTCATAATAGCCAACAAGTAGAAACAACCCAAATGTACATGAACTGACAAATGGATAAATAAACTGTGGTACATCCAGACAATGGAATATTACTCAGCAATAAAAAGAAATGAGCTACTAAGCCATGAAAAGACACAGAGGAACCTTAAATGCATATTGCCAAATGAAAGATGCCAATCTGAAAAGGGTACATACTGTATGACTCCAACTATATGACATTCCAGGAAAGGCAAAACTGTAACTGCATCAGATCCACCTGGGTCAACTTTTCTCTTTTTTTGATGGAATTTTGCTCTTTGTTGCCCAGGCTGGAGTGCAGTGGCACCATCTCGGCTCACTGCAACCTCCACCTCCCGGGTTCAAGCGATTCTCCTGCCTCAGCCTCCCAAGTAGCTGGGATTACAGGTGCCTACCACCACTCTCAGTTAATTTTTTGTACTTTTAGTAGAGACGGAGTTTCACTATGTTGGCCAGGCTGGTCTTGAACTCCTGACCTCAGGCGATCCACCTGCCTTGTCCTACCAAAGTGCTGGGATTACAGGCATGAGCCACTGTGCCTGGCCCCACCTGGGTCAACTTTTTAAAAATTTATTTGTAGCCGGGCGCGGTGGCTCAAGCCTGTAATCCCAGCACTTTGGGAGGCTGAGACGGGCGGATCACGAGGTCAGGAGATCGAGACCATCCTGGCTAACACGGTGAAACCCCGTCTCTACTAAAAAA